>NW_020440458.1:0-4967 GCF_000699045.2 Agrilus planipennis | reverse complement strand
CAGCAGTCAACGAAATTTCCGTTTAAAAAAACCTCGTAAAAATATTTATCGAAACTACAAAATGATTGTCTTGTAAAGTAGGAATATAATAATAATCATAATGATAAACACAACTGGACTTTTATTGTAAAATGCTCATTGTTCAAACGACAATTCGAAATTAAATCAGTCGGTTGTTCAGAACAAGAGAACAGAGGAAAGAAAAACCGGACTGAACTTTTCACACTATATTGAGCAAGAACAATGGCCAATTTTAGCACAAATAGCAACACATTGTATCTAGTCTCTACTTATGTATGTATATGTTATATGCATCTTTAAAGAACAACTCACCGGTTCTGTTAAAAGAGCAAAGTTAACGTCTGAAATATCGCTGGACAATGGAGGGTACACCTTTTCGGAAACTTTCTTTTCGAAATTTCTAAATAACGTCGATAAACGACCACAATTATATAAAATAAAAGAAGCACCTGAAACAAATGAGCAAATCTGCCAAAAAACAATTAAAACAATTGATTCCAGTTTACTCCAAACGAAGAAACAGAAACCAATCACAATAATATAGAAAACCGAATTTGTTACGCAGAAAAAAAAAGAATGTTTAAAGACGAACCTTTGCTACTAGATACTGTATAATCGTCAATATCCACAACTGTGGCTTGGCTTATTTTATTCTGTAGCAATTCTATTATAGCAGCAGCTTCTCCTAACTTTTTAAACAATTCTTGCCAATTTTGGGCGAGCCTTATGCCATACTTGTGTTCGGCCATAAGTCTCATATCTACTGCCCTTTTTCTATTAAAAAAACGTTTCCATTATCAATACAAACATTACGTGCTAGGTTTTTAATATTCTTTTAGAAAAGTAAGCGTCTTTTGTCATGACTAACCTGTGAAACTCTTCCGCGGTGACGAGGAGTTTTTTCGAGTCTTTTTTACTGACGACAGGACCACACAAAAGTATTACATCATTATTCGAATGGACCCTATTAGATACAAAACGAACTTTCACTACTTTTTCGCTTGAAACAAATTCTGCGTCACTTTCTCTAAATTTTAAAATATTATTTAGAGCATTACAAAAAACCAACATTCTCAACTCATTTGGTTGCTTGCCTTCCACTTCTTCACTATCAAAAGGCAATTCGAAATTGAATTTATAACGAGAATGCAAAAAGTGACGACCATAGTTGTCTTTCTTCTCCAAAACACCCTGTATGATGGCAAAAAATGCTGAAGGCTTATTAAAAAAACCATGAAACGTATTATCTATCCAAATAGCCTTCGATATTTTTAAGGGCCATTGTACACTAACTAAAGACTTTAAAAAATCATCTCTATCTATTTCGTTTTCTGCTAATTTATTCAAAATACACTCTACCCCTTTTAGTCCTTTCACTGATTGCAACGAAAAACTAAAATCACCCAATTCACATAACTTTCTCGAGTGACACTTTATCAAATTATTATTATATTCGACGTTACTAGTTAAATAAAAATAAAATTCACTCAAAAAGCACTTTAAAACACTCATTTTTTAAAAATCACTCGTTATAACCTAAAAAGTATTTTATAATAACAAAGTCTCTGGTGGCTATCTAGGTGTCTATAAACTCCTGCAATCTCAGTTAATACAAATATACCACAGTAAATGGATAATTCTCCTATTTTTTATGTTTAATTCGATAAATTCTAAGTACACTGACGTTTATAAGAAGTTGGGTTAGGATCCATCAACGAACTACTTGAACTACTGTCATGGTCGAAGGAGCTACTAAGTCGTCAGCTACTTTGATCTTTAAAAAGACCTAGTAATTAGTTACCTGTCAAAGCTCGTACAAAATGTACATTTGAAAAAAGATTATTACATAAATTCCGACTGGAATTTGCTGATTTTGCGTGACGATTTAATGCAAAATGTATCCTATAAACTTTCTAATACGTAACCATTGGCTGCACTGCTAAACAAGTGATAAACGAACTGCTATTGGTTCATTTTGGTCACAGTAGTTTTTTGTATATTGAATGGTAAATCAGCTGTGAATTGTAAATGCAACGTGTCCAGTGAGCCCAGATCTTTACAGTTCAGTATTAAATTCTAGTGTAGCTTAAAATGGCAAAAGAAGTAGTTGTGGCGATTCTGTATCTTACGTTCATCGTTTTAAGTGCAAATGGACAGCTACTGGAGGGCATCTACTGTGGTAAATTGAACTGTTACGACGTCTTGGGGGTTAGTAGAGAAGCCACTAAGAATGAGATCGCGAAAAGTTATAGAAAACTTGCCAAGAAGTACCATCCTGATTTGTACAGGGATATCGAAGAGAAACTGCAAGCTGAAGAGCAGTTCAAAGTCCTAGCCAATGCATATGAGATACTTAAAGATGAAGAGGCCAGGAACGACTATGATTACATGTTGGACCATCCTGATGAATACTATGCCAACTATTATAGGTACTATAGGCGAAAAGTGGCTCCAAAAGTAGATGTGCGCATAGTTATATTCGTAACTATTTCCGTGATTTCCATAATTCAGTATTATAGTGCTTGGCAAAGATATGAGACTGCTATTAAATACTTTGTGTCCCTGCCAAAGTACCGGAATCGAGCTTTAGACATTGCCCAGCAGAAGGGTATTCTCCAAAATGCCCAAAAGAAGTCCAAGGGAAAAAATAAAGCCGAACAGAAAGAGGAAATGGAACTAGTTATAAGGACTATAATTGAGGAGAATATGGACATAAAAGGGGCCTATGCTAAGCCCACAATATATGGCATTTTATGGGTTAGATTGTTTCTGTTACCATTCACCATTTTATATTACGCTTATTGGTATACAAGGTGGTTTCTTCTGCACACCATCTTGAGGAAACCATACACTGATGAGGAGAAGTTGTATTTGATTAGGAAATATTTAAAGATGGGCGAGCAACAGTTTAGTGTCCTGGAGGACAGTGAGAAAAAGGAATATCTTGACAAGGAGTTATGGATAAGGGATAAATTTAAGGTGTGGCACAAAGAAAAAGAAGATGAAGCAAAGAAACAACTTGCAGAGAATTCGAGGTACAAACAGTACCGAAGGTATCTCAAAAATCACGGGGTTGGAAGGATGACTTTTGATGATTCATAACAACATTTTTTTTAGAAGACTATAAAAGAATTTATTTATTATTACTTATATAAAATTGTTTTATTACAATAACAATAAAAAAATATTATTTTTCCATGTGCATTTGTTCTTAGCCATCATTAACTGAATTAAAAATCCTTCGGTTTTTTTTTAGTTATCTTTTAACAATTCATTTCAAAGTTCAAGTGTACTCACTCATTTTCCTTAACAATAAATTATCCATTATCTCGAAATAGGCAACGATAAAAGCGTTAACAAATTAGCAATAATATTTACATGCAAAATTATATCAAAACAAAATTGATTTTNGTGTGACAATCCTTATTTAAAATGATGCGAGAATTAATTCAAATGTGTGTAGTCAAGTTAGGCAACCGATTAAGTATAATACACATTTAATGAAATTTTGGATAAAAAGTTGGGCAACCTATCAAATTTTAAATAAGGATGTTTGACGGATTGCCTACACACTGCTTTTTTAAAATTTAAAACAATTTGAAAAGCTTTCATAAATGGCCTTTAATTTGGCACTTTTACGTCCAATTTGAATAAAAATGTTTAATTATACAAAAGCTCCTACTGATTGTAAATACTTTCACTTACTCATAAAAACGAAAACAAACATTTAGGCTTCACTAGTTCAAATTTCTCTTTAAGGTTTTAACAACTTATTTTTAATGGAATAGACAAACTTGGGTTTGAATATTCTTTAATTTCGAATTTACTAAACTTAGATTTCTTTTTCAAGTCCTCAATTTGGAATTCAAGGATTGACGATTATTATTTTAATACTTTTCAGTTCTTAATCTCTGAAGTATATATTATTTGTGTATTAATTCCTTCAATTAAGAATTTAAAATTAATTTTTGTTTTTGCGTTGAATTTTAACAGTTTAAAACATCCAAAAATGCCTTTAATTTTTATTTAATTATATTAAATTCTTCCAGGTCCTAGACTTGGAATCAAAGGCTTAATAGATAAGTATTACTTCTTTTTTCATAAGGGATGAACTCATAGTTGATCATTAATTTTGAAATAAATGTATTTTAACATTTAAATTAAGTGTTCTAATTAATTTTGAAGAGTTTCGATTATTCTGAATCGTCTTTAATCTCATAAATTCGATTTTACCAGTTCAGATTTCTTTTTCAGATCCTCGTTTTGGAATGGGAGGCTTAATATTGATTATTTTCTCTTTTACCTGCCACTGTTCTATGTCCATAGAAGATATCATTTGTGTATTAACTCCCCCTTTTTTACGAAACTCGTCTAGATCCCGTTTAGACTTTGGAGCTACCACTGGTATACCATCATTGTCTTAAAATATACTATATTACTTTTCAATTTGATTGTGAGATATTTATTCTTACCAATTTCTAGAGAGGCTTTTCCATCCCTTAGCAAAAATGAAAAATAAAACATATTCTCAATGGTCCTTTCGAAAGATTCACTGTCAATTACAAAATTAAAGTACTTAATAGGTGTTTGCCTATTTTCTTCATATTCCCTTTTCAAGAAACTTTCTAAAACGTTAATCGTTTCATTAATATTATCCTCCTCTTTATCTATTGTTTTAACTTGTTGCAATTTTTTTTTCTCCAATTTCTCTGGGGCTTGTCTTTGTACTATTTTTTTTTGCTTAGGTTCAGGCATTACATTTGGATCAAATGTACCATGTAAAAAGCTGAGTTGAGGCAACTGAGGGATTAAATTGTTGGCAACATTTAGGAGTTTAAATAACTTCTCAGGCTCAAAATCATTATCACCTTTTAAGCGATTCATCTAAAATAATTTGTCATAGTAAACCAGAACATTTAGATAAATAAAAGACTTATTACTAGTTT
>NW_020440457.1:0-5092 GCF_000699045.2 Agrilus planipennis | reverse complement strand
TTGAAAAAACCATATACACTAATCGCATGGATAGAAGAAACCGGTGAGCATATTCCACTCTCAGTTTTAAAATCTTTTTATTAATGTTGAAAATTAAATTTCTCCCTTATTATTGGGGCAGATACAATCAAAATCTAATACGAGTTGCTAAGAGACATCGTATATTAGTGAGCATTTTCCACCCGTCATTTTTAAATTCTTATTTACACACATGCATTTATTTACCAGTTGGAATATTAAATTTCTCCTTTATTATAAGAGCTAAGGTTTTCAAAATCTAACCAAAGTTGTTTACACAAGAACTGTACGGACAGAATATTTAATTTTTTTATTCGCGCATTTGCCAGTTTTCAAACTAAATTTCTCATTAAATAAGAAATTATGCGAATACATATTCCTTTAGTACATTTGTATGTTTTATTTATCTTATCATAATAGGGCACTATTTCTTATTATTAACGTTTTGCTTTATTTCGTCTTATCACCTTGTTCTAAACACTCCCATCTTTTTACAGACGTATATTATAAGTTCATATCTCACAAAAACCAAATTCATCGATTTTACAACGATTAAGTTTGCAAATTTTAATAAGAAAAAAAGTAAAGTGTGAATTCCTTCACCTACAAAAAAAATAAAAAACATTTTGACTACAGGTGTTGCCAAATTCCTTTAGCCAAAACCGTCTTTATATTAATATAAATCTACCCTTAAAATTTGGCTACAAAATAATGGTGGGAGCGCGGTAATCCGTATGCTCAAATGCTGTAGAAAATGACCTTTGTCAACTTTACTCAAACTTTTTATGTATCGATTTTCTATATATTTTAGCAGACAATCACCAATTCTACTTGTACTACTATGTACCTAGTAGGAATAAATACAAGGTGAAACAAGATTTTTTTTTTGACAATGTTTAGTCACAATCAATATTTCGTAAGAATCAGCAAATTTGTGTTTGCTTTACGTAGGTATAAGTATGTAACATTATTACTCATTTCGAATTATGCAAGCAACTTATTCCTAGTAATTTAGGTTTTATCTTTTTCCTGTAAAGATATTTAAGAATATTCGACTTGTGCATATAATTCGTATGAAACACAGTAATCAAAAAAGCTCCGTAGAAACAATCGATTCATAATTGTACTGTTCCAAAAACAATAGTGAATTTCACAGTTTATTAACTGAACAGACGCAAACGTTAATAATCAATTTGAATTTGATTTGAGTGCAACTATAAGTAGAATTAATCTGCTTTTCGTTATACAAAGCGTTCTGAAAATGTTTTGTACTGCATATTGTTTCGGAAACTTTAACAAAGCATTATGTTTGATGTTAATTTAAATAACAAAACTAAAACAAAATAACAAATACAGTTTCCTTGCTGCACACGGGTGTGTGCTTAAAATGGTAGTAGTGAATAGCAATGCACAAACCTAAACAAAAAAGTTAAAAAGAACTGAATGAAATACTAAGGTTTCTTTTCTCTATTCTTTTATCTAATTTTCCGTCGTTGGAGGTGGAATATTTATTTCAAATTTAAATGGTATCATTTTTGACATATAAATTATCTAATAAAATAGAATTATTAAAATCGTCATAAACACAAAAAAGTGCCCTGAACATACGTTTATCAACCCTCCACCCACCTCTCCACCCTAACCTAACCTTACTTGAATGATATCGATACAATTTTTCAAAGTAGAAAAAGTACATGGAAACGTGGTTTCCGCTAATTATTATCATAAGGTCGTCAGTCCTAAGACTGGTTGGACACGCACCTTCACTCTTTCCTATCCTGAGTTAATCTTCTAAATTTCCCTAAAACATCCCACATTATTAACTATGTATTAATCTACCTCTACTCCTCTTAACTCCTGTTTCTGCCTCTAGTACGTCTCTGACTAGACCTTCATGCCTGAAAAGGTGTCCTACCAACCTATCTCGCCTATTTTCTATTGACTTCCATAAGGGTTCTCTGTTGTCCTATACTTTTTAATACCTCTTCATTTTTAATCTTCTCTATCCACGGTATCCTCATCATTCACCGGTAACACCACATTTAGTCTAACAATCTTTCTCAACTTTCTAAATTAATCGTTCCCAAGCATAAAAGTGACTTTTTTTATTAAAGGCGACTCAACCCTGCGCTATCCCTTGCTTTATATCCCTACCACTCCTTTCGTCCTGACTTATCTGACTTCCTAAATACCTAAAATCAACCACTTCGTCTAATCTTTCGTCTCCTATCAATACTGTCGCTCTTTTCCTACTTTTTCTTTCCTTGCATACCAGTATTATTACCGAACATATGGATTACATTAATTACAATTAATCCTACAAGAGTTTCGTTTTTTCATTTCCATACCTGTGAAATTCCAAGTGCAAATATCTATACGTTCTACAATTGCATCGGATGGTGTTCCAAGAAATATTACAAAAATTTAGTGTTCAGCCAATATGCAATCCGATTTTGTCAAGTGGATTTCGAAATGAAAACAACTGAAAGGAGCCGTTCGATAGCAATATTCAGAAAGTACGAGAATGTAGTACGAAACACCACTATTGTTGGCAACCTTGACAATAATTATTATCTTCGCCACGGTATGACTAATAAATCCAGTATATACCTATATTACGATATAATTTGTACATAGACACAATAGCGGCTGAAACCCGTTGCATTATTATTATTATTACTCCAAGAATGTTTCAAACAGTAATACAAACAATACGTTTATAAGTTTCTTTAGTTTTTTTTTTTTACAAATTGCATGATGCCTGGCTGTGTATTTTTCAAATGTCCCAGAAAAGATTATATTCCGTCTGACACCCTTTTGTTGTATAGATAATAAAAATCTAATAAGAATTGTTGAAAAAACCATATACACTAATCGCATGGATAGAAGAAACCGGTGAGCATATTCCACTCTCAGTTTTAAAATCTTTTTATTAATGTTGAAAATTAAATTTCTCCCTTATTATTGGGGCAGATACAATCAAAATCTAATACGAGTTGCTAAGAGACATCGTATATTAGTGAGCATTTTCCACCCGTCATTTTTAAATTCTTATTTACACACATGCATTTATTTACCAGTTGGAATATTAAATTTCTCCTTTATTATAAGAGCTAAGGTTTTCAAAATCTAACCAAAGTTGTTTACACAAGAACTGTACGGACAGAATATTTAATTTTTTTATTCGCGCATTTGCCAGTTTTCAAACTAAATTTCTCATTAAATAAGAAATTATGCGAATACATATTCCTTTAGTACATTTGTATGTTTTATTTATCTTATCATAATAGGGCACTATTTCTTATTATTAACGTTTTGCTTTATTTCGTCTTATCACCTTGTTCTAAACACTCCCATCTTTTTACAGACGTATAATATAAGTTCATATCTCACAAAAACCAAATTCATCGATTTTACAACGATTAAGTTTGCAAATTTTAATAAGAAAAAAAGTAAAGTGTGAATTCCTTCACCTACAAAAAAAATAAAAAACATTTTGACTACAGGTGTTGCCAAATTCCTTTAGCCAAAACCGTCTTTATATTAATATAAATCTACCCTTAAAATTTGGCTACAAAATAATGGTGGGAGCGCGGTAATCCGTATGCTCAAATGCTGTAGAAAATGACCTTTGTCAACTTTACTCAAACTTTTTATGTATCGATTTTCTATATATTTTAGCAGACAATCACCAATTCTACTTGTACTACTATGTACCTAGTAGGAATAAATACAAGGTGAAACAAGATTTTTTTTTTGACAATGTTTAGTCACAATCAATATTTCGTAAGAATCAGCAAATTTGTGTTTGCTTTACGTAGGTATAAGTATGTAACATTATTACTCATTTCGAATTATGCAAGCAACTTATTCCTAGTAATTTAGGTTTTATCTTTTTCCTGTAAAGATATTTAAGAATATTCGACTTGTGCATATAATTCGTATGAAACANTTGTTGAAATAGCAAACAAATAACTAAATCAATTTGATGTAAATTGCGCGGTGTACCGAACAATGGCAATCAAATTAGTTACACACGTGTTGCATTTTAACGAAATAAAAATAAAGTGACTAACTGCAACGGAAGTTAATTGTAGAGGTACAGGGCGAAACAAAATCAACTAAATATGAAACTAAGAGAGAGAGAGAGAGAGGAGATATAGATATCCTCTCAAGCTTAATTGGGACATTTCTACAAGCCACAAGGACTTGCCCGTAAATTACATAGGTACCTGACGTAAAATTCGTCATTTTTGACCCATCCCCTTCGCCTACCTAACAGAAACGTAACGCCTGGCCTGACCTTCCACCCTCTGTGTTCTGTTATAAGATGAACGGATTTTCGTTCCATTGTTTCACACAATTTTCCGGTTCCAAAACTTCAAATGAGACAAACCTTGACCCTTGTTTACCACCCTCTACTCCATTTTCTCTAAATTCCGACACGTAATTTATAGACGATCTATTTAGTAAAAATACCTTCGTAACAGCGACATTTCGGACATTTGTGATTTCTTTTTCATTTTAAAGGGAATTTAAATATTTTTTTTTGAATGTAGAAAAGCTAAGTCTTTTAGGGCCGGCGTTATCTCAAGAGGGTTCGATATTCGGAGAGTGCTGAACACAATAGAAGCAAAGGATCCACGAAGTCGCCAAAAAAGGACTAATCCTGGACCACGACTTTCTAGTCCATCGCACCCACTTCATTTTTTTTAAACATCTTACAAAAAAGTATCATTTCGATGGTCATAGGAACGGTTTGAGGAGGACCTCCACGTTTTCCTATCCTGCGATAATTTTCGCATTTCTTTAAAACTAGAACATCCTTAACAATTTACGAACAGTAATCTAAACTAGATCCACATCTACTTCTCTTTACTCCTGTATCTGCTTCTAATATTTGTCAAACTAGTCTTTCATACCTGATGGTGTGTCCTACCAACCTAATACGCCTATTTCTTATTGATTTCTACAACGCCTTGTGTTTGACTACTGTATCTAATACCTTCTCCAGACAATACATCTTTAACAATCTTTTTCGAATTTCTAAACTAATCGTTCGTAATAATAGAAG
>NW_020440456.1:0-4970 GCF_000699045.2 Agrilus planipennis | reverse complement strand
AAAAATAATATTGGAAAGTACCTATTTGACATCGCACTCAAAAACCGTTAACATCACGAGATTCTACACACATTTTTACATAATTATCACTTCTTGAAGTTTAATAAATGCTTTCCATCTTCTAATCATTTCACGAGCGCTTTTTATGTTTCTATTATTTTAAATATTTTCGCAAAAATAATATTGGAAAGTACCTATTTGACACCGCACTCGAAAACGGTTTAGCACCGTCTTTAAGAAAGAATGCCTATTTAACACGCAACGGTAATCGTGGAAAAAAAAAAGTGTGAATTATCCTTAAATTTCGACCCTTAATTTCTAAGAATAATACTACGATTTAAAAACAGAAAAAAAAGCAATTTCACATTTTTAGAATTGTCCAACGAAAGCAGAGGCTCGTCGAAGTGCAGCTAAAATAGCTTTAATGAACTCAGTTTTTAATGAACATCCGTCCAGACGAATATCTGACGATTTCATAGAAAAGGCCGTTGCTGAAGCGCGAGCTTCGTTCAAGGGAGAACCAGAAGAAGCGGATAACCCGAACACTGGCATAGGAGCTTTTCGATTTATGTTGGAATCGAATAAAGGCCGCACTATGTTAGAGTTCCAGGAGTTAATGACAGTGTTTCAATTGCTCCATTGGAATGGTAGTTTGAAAGCGATGAGGGAACGCCAGTGTAGTCGTCAAGAAGTTGTTGCTCATTATTCGAATCGAACACTTGATGATGATATGAGATCTCAAATGGCACTCGACTGGATAGCTAGGGAGCAAGAGTGCAAAGGGGCCCTTAGAAGAGAACTAAACCAGGCCGAGAGAGAATTAGAATCTGCACGATTAGCTGGACGTGAATTACGTTTCCCCAAAGAGAAGAAAGACATCCTGGTCCTGGCGCACAGCCAAGTCAATATGAACTAATCAGTTTGTGCCTTTCTATCGTGATAATGCGCCAAATGTTTGATGCACCAGGCCAGTTCAAAATTGCTGATCTGTTGAGACTGATTTTTTTTTTGGGATTTTCCCGGTGACTTTAACACTTTTTACAAATCTATTCTCCAAATATAAATTCATTTAAAAACTTCGGCAAAATTATATTTCTTCATTGCTTTTTCTTTATTAATTTTTTTGGTGCGCCCTTTGTCTTAGCCCTATTGTTATATCTGATGCTAAAATCACTGGGAATATTCTCTTTTGTTATTTAAAATACTTTGTATATTAACTAATGTTAGGAATTTGTAGCATGTGAGTGTGATTATTATTATTAGTTATTATATTGCGATTGCTCACCCGTCAGGTAAACTGTGGTATTTAACTCCTCGTGATTTTTTTGTTCTCGCTTCTAAAATTTAATATTTGCTTTAAGACTGCTTTATGTTTAATTTTACTTAAATGTATTTTTCTTATTAGTTATTATTATGATCGTATAAACCGATTATGACGCTTTTTGTTAAGCTTTACACTTGCATATACATTTGTAAACTTACTTATTAAGGCATAGCCAACAGAAAAATGCCTCTTATATAATAGCAATAGTACGGGGTCGCACTGGTCAATAAACGAACTAAAATAACTTTGATTATTTTACTTGCTATTTTAAAAGAATCGTTGAAAGTACTTCTCTTTTACTAACTATATTAGTACGACCCTACAATCTTATATTTTCTTTCAATTGCTTTTAAAGTTTATAATTCTTTGTACTTGAAAAACACTATTCGATTTTGTTTACTTTCTTAAGTATGTAAAGTTATTTTTTGTTATCGTTCATCACACTAAATTAATTGAAATATAAACATATTTTTTTTTATTGTACAATGAGTTGTAAACCTATACTGCTTACTTAATTTTAAACATCAACTACTCCATTAATATACACACATTACATATATTTTGTACCAATTGCTCAAGCAACGATTTCAAGTTAATAAAATGTTTTTTAGTTATTATTTATTGCTCAGTGATCCTTACCTCTATTCCGGGATGTTGCATTTTCTTTGAGGTTTATACTACGTGCCCGGTTACCTTTTACAGCAAGCGTATACATACGGCTGGTAGGTACAACTATTTTTAGATAAAATTATTCAAGTTGTATGTTTTTATTTTTCCTTATTTCCTTTGATTTTGATTAGCAATTTAATCTTGTTACATGCTTCATTAATACATGGAAAAAACGTCACCACAGACAGATTAAAAGCTCTATATGAATTATTATTATTAGCGAGCATTTCCCCCTTCTCTAATTTCCGCTACGTGTTTCCGTTACATTTACAAAATTATTCGGTATAGATGATATAGAAATAAACTCGATTCCGATACAATTTTTCTTTGCTTACTAACTTACATTACGTTTTCTAAAGTGATTTCTTTACCTAAGAGCGAATGCGCCATATTTATCTTATAATATCCTTTAAGGCCCTTGTATATTAAAATAATGACAATGTATTTCTGTTTCATCGTCCGGGGATTAACAGACTGTGTTTTGAAATAAAATCGCAGATAATTGATTTAAAACGTTTATTTTCAGTGCTTATATGACAATCGAAAGTTGTTTAATGTTCAACAATCTATTGCACTATTAGTAAGTAGTACATGCTTATCTATACCAGTCGTATACCAGATTAAGGCTAATGTTGAGCTAGCAGGTTACTGAAAGACTCATAATCCAGTAACTCTACAAAAAACTCCTATTGCTTTTCCGTAATTATTTTACGAACACAACCTTTACACTGACATTATTGTTGCTTTTTAAAATCAAAAAATCCTGTTATAAACACAGAAATTACTTAACAATAAAAAATAAGAATCTTTAAAAAGTTGGAATGGGAACACGTCCTCGAAGGTATAATACTTTTTCACATCACTTGTAAAATTTGGCTTGCTTCGAATGCTGTCCCGGGCAAAAGAATAACGGGACTAGAAACATGGCCCGCTTCCACACAGACCATATTTGGGTATTCGTCATCCCCAAAGTCCGTCATCCCTTTTGCTCTATCAACCCACGGATTCCATATAACCGTATCGGGAAAATTATATTTTTGAATTCTCATCTTTCGACCTGATACCACGTTCGTTATGATGTGTTCTTGAGGAGTATTTTGGTATATGCGGTCAGTCCACTCCCCGATGGTAACCACATCCCTTCCCTCTTGATAGCAAGTGTTTTCTCGCGTTTTATCGATGAAAGTGCACCCGTGTAGGCCTGTTATCTGACATCTTCGTACGTCAGGAACCTTAAAGTAAGTGTGGAGCAGCATATTGAAACTAAATGTTAAATCTTTGCTTGGATTGTACACTGCTATGTTGAAATGTAACTCTTTTTCTCGGAGTATTAAACGGTACGTAAGTCGAAATCTGTAATAAAAATTAATCTAATTATTAACTTAACTATCACATATAAGTCCAAAACTCATTTCCTACTACTTATAAACAAGAATTTTTTTTAATTAAAAACATTCATTGAAAAAAAAATTAAATTATAGAAACGTTTCTATTTTGTGACAAATATAATGATTATAAAACATTATTATGTAACAATTTGTGGTATACAGTTTTCCAGTACAATTTAATTGCATAGAATATAAACCTTTGTCACCAATTTTAATTGACATGCTTGATAACTTCCAACGTTCTCAATGCATAAATATTTTATTCAAGCAATTTTCAATTCTTGCCTGATAATGAGGTCAAGTATAGAGCAAAAAGGGCAAGAATGGAAAAGTTTTTGTGCATGTCATATAAAATAAAATAATGCTTGTTTCCTATACTAGGAGAAGCTTGTTTTTTAATGAAATATTATGTAATTAAATTATAAATTCTTTAACTTCTTCAGTGAACTGAGTTGTATTACAGAAAATGGTACTTATGATATAATTTTGATTCTTTATCAAAAGTTAGATATTATTTGGTAAATTGTAAGATTCAAATTTATTAATAAATATTATACTCACGAAAAATTCCACATAGAACGTGTAAAGTCGTTGTCCATTATAGAAAATATTGCTTCTACATCACCACTAGCTAGTCTTTCAGGG
Organism: Agrilus planipennis; assembly: GCF_000699045.2. Lineage (NCBI taxonomy): Eukaryota > Metazoa > Arthropoda > Insecta > Coleoptera > Buprestidae > Agrilus > Agrilus planipennis. The sequence continues at coordinate 944 of NW_020440456.1, read as the reverse complement.
GCCTTTTCAAGATTCCAGCGTACAATTCTGGCAAAGCCATGCTGTGGTCCAAATGTCCATGGTCCAAATTGAGCTATAAAAATTATGTTTTTCCAATATTTAACTACTAGTAATTGCTAATGTTACTTACGAAATACAAATGGAATTCCTCCTCTTATAGCCTTTTTTCCATCAAACACTGCTTGTTTGCTAAAATAAATATATTTTTAATACAATTATTTAAAATTATCTTGGTTTAAATTGAACAAAACAATTCAGTTATTATTCCCAAATGATATTTATTGTTTAGAATTATAAAATAATTCTATTTTTGTTAATGTATGAAAAAATTTGGAGCAAAAATTTTNCCTTACAAACAATTGCTCTTGGTTATTTACTCTCCAGGAAACCACTGTGGCACCTAAAATTTAAATAAACCTTAAGGTAATTTAAAAAGAAAACTTAATGCATTTAAAAAATGTAAGGTTAGAAAAGTGTAATTTCGTTTAGGGATACAAATGTTTTAAGTAATCACAGAAAAAATATAATTAAATAATAATTTTTTACCATGTAAATTAATTGTACATGTTGTATTATTTCCCCTGTCAAGCACCACAACACTTGTAGCAGCCATTACCAAACTTTAAGCTGCCGCGGCCGGTGTAACTTTTCCCCGCTCCTCTCTTAACAACAATTAAACCACCTGTACGATTACTTACAGGTGTTACACTTTTCAAAATAGGTAATCACTTTTATAATGGAAGTCATTAAATTTTATCATGGGCCCTTCTAATTCGCAATAAATGCTACGTACTAAATAGTTCGAACATGAACTGTAACCAGGCAACTGGTTTTTCATTCATCTTTACAAAAAACACTTCAGCTTCGCCTTGTTTCGTCCCTCCGTAAACTGCAGCGTTTATTGGTGTCTGTAGTACCTAACTCCTAATACTTTAATATAAGAT
>NW_020440455.1:0-5050 GCF_000699045.2 Agrilus planipennis | reverse complement strand
AAGAAACGTAGACACATGGATAATACCTAATTAGTAAGACCGCAGAGTTATTGATCCATCATTACGATGTAAAGACAAAATGCAGAGTAAGGAATTGACCCATCGGGGCTCATCAGCGCTGAAGATGCAACCATCAGCAGGGAAGGCTAAGTTAATCGTATTTTAGGATTCTAAAGGTGTAATTTTGGTAGATTTCCTGCAAAAAGGGGCCGCAATTACAAATGATTATTATACCAATTTAATTACACCAGTGGATAAAAGAAAAACGTCGAGGAAGTTACGCCTAGGTATTCTCTTGCATCAGGATAATGCACCCAATAGCTGCAATAGTTAAGCCGAGTATCAAATTAGGTGAACATCCGCCATGTTCGTCAGATTTGGCTCCTAGCTATTACTGACTGTTTGATCTTTGTCAGATAAAGTGGTGATAAGGGTGACTTATATTTTTTCCGAGAAGCGTTAGAATTAATTAGCATAGATGGTAAAAGTGTTGAACTTCATGGATATTATGTTGAAATTTTGAAGAATTACTAATATTTATCAATAAAAGCAACGCATACACTTAGAAGTTATTATATCACCACCTAATAACGCTCTCCCTTTAAACCAATTCTTAAATACTGTATGTAAACATTGCTAAAACTTAATAATTATATTCTTCCTGAAGATGCCTGAAAATAGCGAAATATCTACGTAAAAGTANATGGCAGCACACGATGACAACAACAATTTCCCTCAGGAACGTCCTCTGTCTTCAAACACGGGTACTTATTAAACCGCCCTCGTATGTGTAGGTACTTTTCCAAAACTCCAGAACCACTTTGATAATGGGAGGAGCCTAAAAAATATGTCCTTTATAAAGGACATTTTTTCGTAGTCCACGCTGTAAGCAAAACCTTCACATTCGACCTAATTTGACGGGTTTTTTTCGGTTTTGGCTCGTGCGGCAGCTTCTATTGGGATGATTGAGTTTTGGTTTCCACGTCATAACTATAAACCCATGATTCGTCATTAGTTATGACTCTCTGGAGCAAATTTGGGTCGTCCCAAATTAATGCGATGCTGCTTTCAGTTGAAATTGAGCAATTTGGTACGAATTTCGCGACGACCTGTCTCATGCCCAAATCATTAGTAAAAATCGAATGGCAGGAGCCAATCGATATGTTTAGGTCCTTAACAACTTCTCTAATGGCGATTCGACAATTGGCAAACATTCCTGCGCTCTCAGCACCTTTCATTTGATAATATAATCACGACCATACTCGTAAAAACTTCGTTTGTAAGAAATCGAAGAATAAAAATTTTATGAAAACCTGTTTTCTTTAGACGGATTGGTCACGCACAGCGTTTTTTTTAATGAATGTAGAATGCCAAGACAATTTAATATATGATACATATAAATACCTGCGAACTACGTAAATACTACTTCTGATTTTTGTTAAGTATATAGGATACATATTTATCCCTAATGAAAATCAACCCGAGATACATTCGGTTTATTATGTAAATACATTTAGATGTTCGTGCACATAAATCTATAATAGTGTTTTAACAAAATATTTGCTGAGAGAAGTACGACCTCTAATCGACTCCTTGACCTTTCAACTAACCCTGTTTTTCTTCTGGATTAGTTAGTAACAATGGCGCACAAATTTGATTAGTAATGCACGAAAACTCTTACGGTTTTGTTCTTTGTTTTGTGCTTTACAGGCAAAACGGGTCCTGCGATTTAGTTACGCATTTGCAGTTCCGGTAGAGCAACTGTAACAGGAACTCGAGATATCCTAATGACTACTCTCTTCTTGATACGTTAGGTATCCAAACATACAAACATGTTCATGTTTGCCATGCATTTCCTCAAGATAAGAAACTTGAATGCTGAGTAAATACGAATCAAAACAAGAGTGGTATTTGTTCTTCTTTTAAAGAAAGTCTTTTTACTCTCATGATATGTTGACGGAAATTATTCTTGATATTATTGTTACATATAAACTATAAACGGTAGTAGAATCTACTGTGAAATGGGTAGGAATGACATCAGACTCTTGCAGGACTGCAGAATTTGTTTAGGTGACTTGCCTTAGGTAATTATATTGGAAAGAATATGAATGAATGAATTTTCATTTGCATACAAAAAAAATTATTTAAAATTTTGAACAACATCAGTATCTCCCTAACCCTAATAGACTATGTACAAAGAAATCTTTATATATCATGCAGGAATTATGACAATAATTTTCCATTCCTTAAGACAAAGACCGTTTCCTTTTTCAGGCGAAGGAAATATTATATTAATCAAATATATATGGACCTTCTGAGATATGAAGGGCTAATTAGAGGCATATTACAATCAGAAACAGAAGTAAATAAAAGCAGAAGAAGTCTCTAGGGATATGGATATGAATATGGGATGTTTTATATCTCTAACGTTTTTCTTATCCTAAATATCAAAAATCAGTTTCTTCTTCTAGTTTGCTTCCTATTTTTACATTTATATTAGTTCTAACCCTACTTTTACATCTCTTACATACCAATATTTTTGTAATTGCTTTATTGCTCATTAAATTATTATTTTCAACTTTTAATCTGGCGGGCATCAATGAGACCAAATCTTCAGGATATAGGAAGGAGTGAAGGAAAATTGTGTATTTAAAATTTTTATATTTAAAACATTTTTAATTTGGCCTTCGAGAGGTATTAATAAAAGATAAAATGTTGTTGGAATGGAATGAGGATATTCATTTGATGGGTCAACAGAAGTCTTGGAATAATTCTCAAAGAAATTTAATTTATTTTAAAAATCCCTAAATCAACAACCCCAGTACTGACGAAATAATTAAGTCGGCAAAAGCATAAACTGAAACTGGAAAAAATGAAGTTGGATAGAGCCCTCTTGATCCCCGTTTTCTTTTAAATTAGTAGGAAACGTAACATTTCTTCGTTCATTAACTCTCGCAGGGCTAATTTCAGAGGAATTTGCACCCTAAAGAACATTCTCACCGAGTATTAAATCGGCATGAGACGCCCTGATTTTTGCGCTTTTGCTTGCTAATATCCGCCTTCGAAAGAAATACGTTGTCNCTTGAAAACAAAAAAAAATGTAAAAGTGCAGTTTACGATTCTCCTTGAAGTTAGCTTCAAACTTTACATACTGCCAACATAACCTAAAAACATGGAACTTACTGGCAGCATTTTCAACATCGTTAAAACGAGTAAAGTTTTCGTGGCATAGGATTGAATTTACCAAAGATATTGACATTATTATTAACCGAAAATATTATTTACAGACGACGTTCTTCGAAGTTATCCAAAAAATAAAACATATTATTCTTGAAAACAAAAAACGGTAAAAGTGCAGTTTGCGACTCTCATTCTTGAAGTTGGTTTCAAGCGTTACATGCTGCCAACATAACCTAGAAACAAGAAAATAATTCGCAGCATTTTCAACATCGTTAAAACGAGTAAAGTTTCCATGACATAGGACTGAACTTAGTAAAGATATTGACTTATTATTATTAATAACGCACAAAAGAATGATAATATTAGTTCTCGGTTGCTGTAAATTTTAATTATCATTTGAGATTGCGCGTAATAATTAAGCACTTTATTAAAACCATCGATTAGGGAGAATTTTCCTTTACCGATGGAAGGAGGATGAAAGTTTGCAGGAGCGGAATAAATTGGAGACGACCGTGCTCCCCCTCAACGAGTTGGTTCTTCAAAAGTAAACCGTCTGTTCTTGAAAGTTAAAATCTTTGAAAACAAATATTGTAATTAACACAAAGAATGCGAACTCACTTTGATATGTAATTAGCTGCGAGTGAACTCAATGTAATTGGAATTCCACCGGAGAGTAATCATTAGCAGCAGACGATCATCGACTTCATGTTCAAGTTCTTAATTGAAAAACCGAATCGACTTTCCTTTCGTCTTGGTATTATTATTGTTGTTATTAGTTATTTTGTATTTTCGAAAATAACAAAGATTAATGATGTCTGTGAGCCTGGTGAAGAACCGTACGGATATTCTCGGTTCGTTACAATCTCACACACAAACTAGTGTCTAACAGTGAGAAGAATAGAATACAACTTCCTGATGATGCTCGCTTAAAACTAATAACAGAGTTATCTCCAGCGATATTCGCTTTTGAATGTAGCAAAAGGTGCACTAAAATATAAAAAAAGGTAATGATTCGGCACCTGATGTCATTAAATCCCAAGGGGTTCTCGTTCTGAATAGATGTAATGATAACGGTGAGGTTATCTAAATAAGCAACATAACTAGCGACACTAATAAAAACTTGACGAGGTAAAATAGACGTACAATACCATTTATTAGTTTACAAAACTCGTTGGGTATAAAGAAAACTTAAAAAATCACAGCCTTTGCATATATCAGAACATATGTATATCAAAGACAGCTGCTGGAATTGTAAGTTGCTGTTTCAATTAATAGCAAGCAGGCATCATTAGTATTATAATTTATATCACTGCTTGTAATTAGTGGGTAAATCAGGAAAAAACATCCGTAAAATGAAATAAAATCATGTAGGTATGTATTTATGATGATGTGAAATTGACCGTGCAAAATTATTTCAAACAGTTGGAATTTTTCGCCAATAATTATTTTCGGATGAACATATTCATTATTACTTGAAAATGACTAGATGGTAACGGTGTGTCCTCAACTATATGCTACTGCCTAAAATGTCAAAAGAATGAAACTGATCATAAGATGAAACGATTTTTTCTGACAAAAGGATTTTCTGTGATTACATCTACCCGAAATACTCTTAGAGAATAGTTTGATATAGATCAAAACGACCCAACATTATTTATTTACATGAATGAAATTCTATTCAATTCTATTCTCTACAAGTGATTACTATTTAATCATAATATATTTTTACTGTTGTAAAAGATGATGTGGAGACTTCCGGTTCAATAACTCGCACGAAGCACGTACTTCTTCTTGCAGAGCAGAAACAATGTAGGTACAATTTTTTTGACCCTATTAATTATTATTGATAACGCATTGAACTAAACATTTG
>NW_020440454.1:0-4985 GCF_000699045.2 Agrilus planipennis | reverse complement strand
AATAAATTCAAAACATGACAGTAACCTAACCTCAAAATTCGAAAGCAACTAAAGTTTCTTAGTACTTACAATATTCTTCCTCGTACTTTTCTTTGTATTTAAAAACGATTGCTTTATTCCTCAAAATCAAATCAGAAAAGTTTTATATATTAAAACATCCTCTCCTTTTCGCGAAAACAGCACTTTAAAGTATTACGACGCATGTCTACACAGGTCGTTTGTAGCTAGTTCTTGAATAATTTTACTGCAGCACAATGCATAATAACCACAGTAAAAACAAATAATTAAAGGCACTTTTACTCAATTGAGATATTATTTAATTTAATGATATTATAGTCAATTTCCGAAAAATCTACTAGAAACGACAGATACTCATGTCAAAATAAACTCTGCGCTCTTATTGGCTGTTAAGATTCAGTAAATACATTAGCCAATCAGAAACGGCATACAAATACAAAAAGATGAATGAAATCATGAATGAATAGCGCCCATGTTGTCTAGAGTATAACCATGCGTACTACGTATAGTTCAATGACCTCAAGTTGTAATTTTATAAGCCTCTATTTAAAGCGACTTTTGGGCGTTATTATGAATGAAAGTACTTTAAACTCTTGGTCCTATTTATTTACAATATTATCTAGTACTAGAATAGCAACAGAAATCGTATTTATCAGTAAATGAATACCTGATAACGGTTTGAGTAACAATGAACTCTTATTAACGTGGAATATAGTTCGAAATTAGTTTATTGATAGATGATGAAATCATAAAGTGATATAAAATGGTTTTCAAGTACGTAAGATAAAAATATTTATTTAAAAAAGGACAAAATGCACGTAATACAAAACATTAAATTATAAAACTGACAGTTTTATATCGTTAACGGAGTTTAGTTCAAAATTTTAAAGAAATATTCTAATTCAAGCGCAGTATCTTCCTTCAAATCGGTGCAATGTACAGCGTTTTTGTACTTATCAACACCAAACATTGCTCTTAACGAATTCGGTCTTATTTGTTTAGCAATATCTGAGTCGGTTGGTCCGCAAAATTTTCGGAATTCCCCGTGAACATCCAAGTCATCTTCTTTGCCAGCAATTTCTAAAGCTATACAAGGCCCGTCGAGAAAACTAGACAGTAGCGCGTGAAAATCGGCTACGACCCCTTTGTAAACCTCCAAAAACTCATCGGCATTAGCGTTACTTAGATAGAACATTTGCATGGCAGTCACTTTAAACTTTGGGTTGTTCGTAATCGCCGAAATGATAAAACCGACCTTTTTTTCATCTACCGCGTGTGGCTTTATCACACAGCAAGTACAATTGGTTATTTGAGCAGTCGAAGGGGGTGGCTGTTGACCAAGACCCTGAGGGAAAAAGAAACATGCTTCCCTTACGGCTAACTCGTAACTATCTGACGCATGAAATCCGTTGGAAGCACGTTCCATACCATACCTGAATACGAATTATAAAACATACAGAATGATGTTGACACTTATGCCCCAACTTACATACTTACTTAATCATTTAAACGATTTATTAGTAAAATATTGTTAAAGGGTAGCAACTAAACAAGGCCCATTTTTGACGTTCAAAAATTAGGAGCGCTTTTTTTAAAACGCGAATAAAACTTCCTGCCGAAGACCAAGAATGGTCCTTGTTTACCCAACTCTTTTGTTTGTTTCTTACCGTGCTCGTAGAGTCTCTGGATGTGTTTTCCTGGCTTCAATGGGATCGGTAGGTCCTAGCACATCCTTCCACCGTTGCAGAGCATTATCACCAACTATTTCTAACGCTACAATCGGCCCAGAAACCAAATGTTCGACCATGAAGGGTAAAAACGAATCTCCCTTTTTCGATTCATAAAAACTAAGGGCGTCCTTTCTCGAAACGTTACACATTTTTAACCGAATTATTTCGAATTGTCTCTGCTCGATCTCAGTCACGACTTGTCCCAGTTTTTGGACTGCTGTGGGCTTCAATATGGCAAACGTATGCTCCTTCGCCTTGCCTATTATTTTTTTCGTTCTTCCATCTGCATAGTCTGTAATTGTTATCTGTCTTCCGTAGATTCGGATAGTATTTCCGACATACATTTTCTCGAGAGTAACTCCTTCAAAAGGTGCCCTTCTAAGGTATACTCTGTTTAATTCCCTATCGAACAGTTCAATTGTACTGTCGCTCGGGAAGAAAAGGATAAGAAACTTTTTGTGAAGGGACGAATCGTAGTCGTACCATTCCCCTAGGAATGAGAATTTGTCGCTGTAATCCCAATCTTCGCCTTTCGCCATTATCCTGAAAAAAAAAACGACAAAGTTCTGACAAGTGTAATGACGTTTTAGATAAACGTATTTAACCAGGCTTTTAAATTTTCTCTTTTTGATTAGTTGTAGTTTTGTGAATACAAATGAAAATTAAAATCATTACCTACAAAATTTACATACTTAAATAAAAACACATATTTTTATTGAAATTATAAGATATTATTCTATAAAATGATATTCTACTTGCTTGCCTAAGCCTGTTACTTTTTGCCTTATCCGAATGTTTCGAATTAAAAAAGGACTAACTAGTATGCTAAATTACCTATAAATAAAGTTGGTAAATAAAAAACGAACCAATAAAATAGTTTTTGACGGATAGCAATTAATTAGCGAAATCGAGAACTGCAAAACTTCTATTACTTATTATAGATACTATTCGCCGTGACTTCAAACAACTGCCATATGCTGATAATTATTACTACCCCTAAAACGCCCTAACAACTCGACAATAAAATTGTTACACCATACATAGGTACATTTTATCGACTTCAACGCCAGTCAACCGTTCCAACATTTACATTCAAAACTTTCTAGAGGCACCTGGGATTGAAAATGGCCCAGACTTACCTCCCTACGACGTAAAAATTTTGGGAATTGAAATCTGGGACTAAACATTTAGAAGAGTAAATACATTTTGCGAAATATTACAGATAACGCAAAAATTTTTTTATCAGCATCAGGAGTTTAGCCGAGCCTTCTTGAATGGGACAATTTATTTCAGTCCTTAGTAGATTCCACGCTCTTATTATACTATTTTTAATTACAAGAAGAAGGCGAAAATCTAATTTGTTGATTCCACAATTTATTATAAGCACAAACAATAATTATCCCATAATTTAAAATGTAAAATAAAACAAGCTTAAAATAAAAATATTTTTTGATTTTTAATTTTATTTCAATAATAATAATGCCAATATAACATTTTAATTACAATTAGTAAAAACAGAGTTTATTAAAATAAAATATTCACGTTTAGTTACAGAAGGCTATACAATTATATTGTTAATTTTAAATTAAAATTAAAAAGAGAATATCTATCAAATCACATTTTGAATGCAATGAGTGCATGACATCTGGGTGATATGTAATTGTCAGCAATTTTATAGCAAAAACATTGCAGACCTTTTTCTTGAAGGAACTGTACTCTGTCTAAAAGCACCAGGTTTTCACATATTGTTTGTATATGCGTTTGAAATGTCGACAGGAATTCTAAGACATCACACTGCTCTTCATATTCGGACCACTTTTCCAAAAATTTCTTCTTTAAAAGTGATTCATCCATGGGTCTTTCCCTATCATCGACATTTCCCTTGTAAATTACCTTGTGAGTGTCACCAATATTGCTAACATATTTCTCTATTAAATTCGCCGCCTCGTAATCAGTATGTTTACCCGATTTTCTTTTCAATCGTTGTACTGTACAATTTTCTATAAAAATATACAAATTACACATTCAGTTTCTGAGGGGTCGTCAATCTTAATCAGTCAATTTACATTTTTATTAATACCATCATTAAGTACTTTATATTATTTACCATTCAAATTTAATCTAAATTCTGAAAATTTAACTAAAAATCAATATCTAAATTGTGTATTTAACAATGTTTTTATTTTGAAAGGGAAGTTTATTTCTCGCATAGAGCACCCCTGACTGATTTACCCTCAAAAATAGACGAATTCATTAAGAAATTTTATAATAAGGAATGCACATAAATTACAGTAATGATCAGCGATGTTCTTAATCATACTCTAATTTCTTAAAAAAACAAATAAAAGAAATAAATGACAACCATTATTAGGACTCCAATTTACCTTCCTTGGCAATAAATTGTAATATCGCCCTTAGCATCCAAGATTTCGACTGCTTTTGTCTTTCGGCCAATGGTAAACTTTTAAATTTTTCGATGGTTTGTTGACAGGCCAGTCGTAAAAAAGGCACTTTTAAAAACTCTTCTCCGTTGTACAATGTACCCAACATTTTGAGAACGTTGCTCACAGGAAAATTAAAAAATTCTCCGTTCGTTTTTTGTTTTAATCGATGATAACAGCAGGGCATTATTGCCAAAACACCAAAGTAACTCATCTTAGAAAAAATATCCAACATAGTTACACTCAAATCGGCACAAGCGTGTAAACCCACGACGCACACTCTTGGTTTCTGTTTAATTTCGTCGGCGAAATATTCTTTTAAAAGTTTCTCTATGACGTTTAATGAATTTTCGGTAATGAAATGATTTATAAACCTAACTGAACCCAAAGACGAAGGACAGTTCTCCTTCTGATATTTACTTGCAGAAATAACATATTCCGATTTGGCTTCAATAGCTAAAATTTTATATTTGAAATTTTCATAAAGAAGAAAACTTATGTAACCCTTAAAAGAATAAGGAAATAAATTAATTTAGTTAATTACACGACAACATTTTAGCATACCAATCCAGCTCCGACATCAATTATAATATCTATATCATTCTTTCGACATAAATCGTGAACCACGTTTGCTAAACGTTCTATTTCGTGCCTTTTCTTTTCATTTCGAACTTTATTTAACAGTTTGTAACTGTTATCAGTCAAATTACAATCGATATGGTACAAATTCTGCTGCACAGTTAGATTTACTATTTTTAGTATGAAATCTTTAAATTCCACGGGGTCTACAATCTAA
>NW_020440453.1:0-4994 GCF_000699045.2 Agrilus planipennis | reverse complement strand
AACTTTGAAAAGTCTAAAACGAATTTCTTGTGATTAATTATTGTGTTGTGTTACTATATACACTACATAAATATAGGTAAAGGTCTAGATTACGGCCCCCACCCCCGAAGGGGGATCATCATCTAGACATTTACCTAAATATTACTCATTACTTTCGGTTTCTGTATATCACCCAATAAATACACTTTTTATTAAATAGGAAGATAGGTACAACATACCTAACCAACAACAGAATTATGTTACTTATTCACATTCCAAAGTAAAAAATGTGTCCATAAAGATTCTCTTATCACTGAACCATAAACCGGCCATCAAGTGTAGCATTACCTCTAATTAAGTCTTGTAATACAGTAATGAAATAAGTGACATTATTATGTTGTCATTGAGCGTCAATTCTCGGTTTAATGTTAAATCTGTTAAACTAACCAAAAGTGCAAGTATAAATAGAAGAAAATAAATAACATTGCCGCTAAGCTTAAAAAAGTAAAAAGTAATTAGTACGTAAGTACGTAACAAAATAGGTTAAGGATTTTATTTTTTCTTTTCTTACTGGAAAGCCCTTAAAGTAGTGTGCTATGCAAATCAAAATTAACAAAAGAAAAACGGAATTAAAAGAAGAATCACTTATTGTTTATAGACATAACAGTAAAAGTTCAAAATGTCATCATAACTAATCCAGCACCCTGTATAAATAACCCAGATGTATGTGTCATAAATAATTGTTTGGGATTCTTTTAAATTTTGAAACAGTGATAGCAAACAAAAAATTAATCTGTAATTCAATTGTGAAAATTTTAATTTTCAACTGTTACATAAACGTAACAATTATTAGCATGTACACTGTACAGTACACATTCATGTTTTATTTATGGGACGTCTCACGTGGTCATGCGGCATACTCAACGAGACGTCCTAACATTGACCTGATATATGAATCTTCTCTACGAAATATACGATAAATACGACATGTAAATATTATAGTAAGCTGTAAATCAAACACTAAAACTTAAAACTCTGCATAAAATCAGTTAAAAGCATATCTATCTACTGTCTCTTCCATTATCCTTCCTAATGCTTTATAAATTATTTGATTTTGTTTCACACACAGTCCAATTGTCCGATCCAAAGTTGCGTCATGCGAGGGATACTGCGCACGCAGTATACTGCAGAAGTTGCGCCACATCGTGCAACGGAAGTTAAGCATGCAGCGTTCAACGGATGTTGAGCGCGCACCGTGCAACGGAAGTTGCAACGCGTAACTTCCAACGTTAATTTTATCCAAAAACATTCTTAAATAAATACGTAAGAAACCAGCTAAGTGAACATTTAAAATAGAAGTGCCTACGTATAACTTCTACCAATAATTTATTAGTAGATACATAATAACAAAAGTAAAAAAAAAGATAGGTAAGTGTTTTTGTATGGTCCGATTTCCCATGGTCAGTAACAAGCAGCTTCTGTCTTTTACTCTTTCACTCTATCCCTTTCGTTTGCTCACATACGTGAACCTGTCGAAGAGTGCAACGATAGTCATCAGTTTTTCACGATATGACGCCTTCTTCGACAGTGACGTATCTCATTTTTCGATTCCGATTTACTACATTCGGAGAATTCCAGAATGTTGTGTATTCTGCATTTTCAATTTAATGCATCAACAACGTCAACACAAACTGGCACGTATGTGTCACTACCATTTATTAAAAGTATTAGTGTTTGTGTATTATCCACTATTATTTGTATACTAACGTAAGTTAAATAGAATGAAAAGGAATTTGTAAGGAAATTGAAACTTGACCCCCAAGCCACACACAGCACACACTCACAACACGCTGCCACTCACTATGTGCAATCCGTTTCCCACATGAAAAGCCAATGTACTCACATGTTTATTTCTACTTCTGTTTTGACTATATCAAGGTGCAATAAACCATCATCTTTGCGTTATTCATATTGTTTATGATATGCATGAATTCACGCAGTAGGTTCTCGATTTAAAAAGCAATTTTCATGTCTTCCCCTTTTTAAGATATATGGAAATCAAAGCCATGTTGCATCTTTTTAATGCGTTAGGCTTTCCCATTCCATCGTCAGTAATAATAATTTCTTCCAAATAGAAAATTCCGGTAAAAAGCATCACGGATTTCCTATGATAAAAGAACTCTTATGTTTTGTTTGCGAAGAATTTGCTCCATGAGACAAAATCTTCAATGATAAAAACACCAAGTTTTCAAATGAAACGGATTCGTGAAAAACCATTTTCATATTACAGAATTAGTTTAATATCAAATCATTTTATTGAGAACTTCAAGTGACCAACAACTCGAAGAATTTTCTTTCGCAATATTCAATGTCAAGATGAACTTGAATCATCGAATTTAACTACGTAATGTTTACTCAGTTATTTACAAACGTCTATGTATTTTCTGATACGAAGTGATTCATTAGGACATAAGACTTTGCTCTTGTACCTCAGAAATATTACTTTGTGAGACACTTGGCAACTTATTAATCTACCACGGACCATGAATAAAATTCTTCAAGGAAAATGAAATACATAAATAAATAAAGAGAAGCGACAACAAACCCACTGTCAGTAAACATAATAAGTTTGTTACTAAATGCTAAAATAGTGTAACATTTTGAACCTTTTTATTAATAGCTGTGAAGAAACTCGAAAAAAAAAGGGTCAAGAGTCCTTTACTTTTCGTAACAATGTTTTCAATTAAGTAAAGTGGATGTTTTATTTACGATAAGTAGTAAAACATTATATCATTTTGAAATATTTATGTACTCTATCCCTTTGTGGATGAAGTACATACATACGTGTTGTAGTTAACAAAAGTCTTCAAGATGATGGTCAATATTTCTAACTACAAAAGCACTAACCACAAGATACGAATAGAAGGATAAAACGTCGGTCTTTAAAAATATCAATGAAATAGCTGAACACGTACTATGAACACACCCATTTGCGAGTGTTATATTATATAGTAGCATCGATTCATTTTTTTAGGTACAAACTTTACACTCGTAGTAAATAGTAGTTGTTGCAGTTTATTCTTTGATGCTTTGTATGTTCCAAAATAAATGTATTTTTTCAGTAAATTAATCGTCAATGCAAAAATGGTCGTTGACCCCTTTGTCAATACAAATCTGACAACATGTTATCTTGCGATTAATACCTTTATTCGCGATAAATAAATTATGTACCTACAATTATACGTACGAATGATAAGGAAAACAAGATAGGTACTGCCAGAATTAAACCAAAGTGCGCACGTATATTAATAATGGGTCCCAAGAGATCCAAGTATGCTTTCCCGAATTAAATACATACATAAAAAAGAAAAGAAGTATAACCAGTCAGCAAACGAGCAAAACACCTCCCTTTGTAGCTGCCTGTTTTGTGGCTTCAAGTGTTTCTATCTATTTGACTATGGATAGCCGATTGTATTGTCTATTTATTGCTGCATGTCTCCATAGCTACAATTATATTTCCCCTCATGACTATTTATTTATTATAACACATCAATCAATGGTTTCTTGTCTCGACCACATTACAGCATTTTTTTATTATTGTTCGACTGGGGTTCGAACCGGGTGTAGGTGCGGATATTGACTGGAAAGCCAGCGCCTAACTCATCGAACTGTGTAAACTTCTCATATTTTAACTTTGTAATTGCTAAATATGGGGTGTACGGGAACAGTGAAATGCAACAGTGTAATTCAATAATTCTAGGAATACTGTTAATATCGAATGGTGACTTTTAATTAGTTATATTAAAATATTTAAGTAATTAAGCGATTAACAACGAGTATANAACCTAGGTAAACCTCCCGAAACTTATGTTTTTAATATAGACATATTCATATCAAATATGCATTTTATTTTTACTAATGATTATTATTATTTGTAAACTATTGAAACAAAAAAACTTTAACAAATTATGACTAAAGTGCATATAATTATTGATTAAATCGATGAATATGATCAGTTTCACTTTTATATAAATTCTGGAATAGTACCACAGTTTTGTAACATTCATTTTGTAATGATAACGAGATGTAAATGCGTTTTATTACTTAAATAATAAATACACTTTCGACATTACCCAATTTTTCAATACGTCTCGTTTGTTTTACGGAAAGAAAAAAGAAAAAGATGAAAGAAAAGAAGACGTAATAAGCGCCTACAATCATAATAATATATTCATATGGCCTTGCCTAGATTTGGTATTTATCTCATCTACGAAAGTCTTTTTCTTGTAGGTAACTGATGTTAATTGTAAATTTCACAAGGCAATAAATTTCAATGAAATAAATGTTTTCTGATTTGAATAAAAATATCTGAAATGTAATTAAAGTTTCCAACCCTACAAATGGTTAAATTAGGTTGTCTTTTTTTGGGCACCTCTTGCCATTTCAATGCTATTACAAATCATCTTCCATTTATTAAACAGTAACAGTTTGAGATAGTCGTTTTACTGTTATAGGAGGAAAACTACTGAAAATGTTTTGCTTATTTCGATGTAAACACGATTTGTAAACCATATTTCTTGTAATAGTGACACATTTTGGTTACATAACAATGACAATCGGAAAACTAGGTCAAAAAACGAACGCATTCTGCAGTAATGTCTCACCTACTTTTGAAAGAAGTAGGTAAACGGGAATATATGTTTTGGAAAACGTGAACAAATTCGTCATCACTTTTTTCTGATGATACCAATGTTGTAAGTCAAAAGAATGAAAATATTATATTAAACATAATCACTTACGTAATAGCAGCATTATACTATCAACAAATTCGTAATATACGCTTCTAGAAAAAGATTAAAAATTTCAAGAACATGAAAAACACTTTCTGTTACGAAAAACTCCCTATAAAGGGGACACACGTGTTCGACAATACAAGTAACAGATAGGACCTACTGTGTATGGTTCAAATAGGGGGTCAGATGAGACTAAATCGAGCATACTTAAAGGGTTGAAAT
>NW_020440452.1:0-5000 GCF_000699045.2 Agrilus planipennis | reverse complement strand
TTGCTACATTTAGTGGAATTCGGTCGAAGCTGTTTGCAATGCGCTGATAAGATCCACCGCTACGAACTTCTTTGTTAAATAATGAATGTAGGTTAGGGCACTAAAGATTCTTGACAATAGTGAAACTGTAATTTCTATTACTTTTCACTTCTTCCCTCTTATTTATGAATATAATCCAAACTAAAAGTTTGGATACAGGCAAAAAAAAGAGTATTTTCTGAGCTCATTAAATGACAAGCTTTTGAGTCGTTAGCAGTTCTTTGCTCAATAGCCTATACTTATCTATGTCTTCTGATCACCCTGTATATATAGGTACTTATTGTCCACGTGATACAAGAACATCGTCACTCTGCTCACTGTTTTATAAGAAAATCGGCAGAAAGCGATCGATAAAAAACCGAAAGAAAAACGAATATTGGAAAACTTTCCGTTTTCTCTTAGATAATATACGTAGTTCCTTGTATAAAAATAAAACATTGTTCATTGTTATTATCTGTCGTTTACACTCACCAATGGAAGAGCTTCTGGACGTAGCGGTGGAAGCAATCGATCCTGTTGTGTCCGGAATGTGCTTGAGTAATGCGTTGAAAAAGTTGTAAAGCTGGAAGGAAAAAAAGTTTGAATTATTAAAAAAGGATTTGGGTGTGAAAGGGAGACAATTGTAAAAACCGACGAATGGACAGTGACAACCCCGGCTAATCCGGAAAACCTTTACTTTTTCCATTACGTTTATCTCCAAAGAAAAATCGTTTAGGTAGATGCTTGGTTTAAATTGGGTAATCTTTTCAAATGCGTTACCGCTTCTTTTAATATGCCCGCCACGTACTTTGCATGGAGTCTGTGGTGCTGTAACAAAGGAGAAACATAAAAGTTCGTGATAGTTTCCTTAATTACTACTATACTTCTAGGGTTACAGGTTATCGTTTAAATTGAAAATTTAATCTGATCTAAACTATATTTTTACTGTTGTACAATTTTTCTTTTTGCATTGTAGAATATGTTATTTTCATATAATAATCAGATATCACGTAGAACAAACACCAATGAAAGTTGCTAAATAATTACAATAACGTAAAAAAGTGATAATGGACTTCGTTACCTTTTTCTTCCTAAATGTTTCTATTAACAAATCCAGGTCGTTTCTCTTCATTGGAAAGTTAATGTGAATTCCGCGATACATTCTATCTGATGATCGCAAACAATCGTCTTCATCACCTTCTGATTCATCCTCGAATTTCATATCCAACGTATCTGCAACAAAACCAACAAAATATTTATATCTCAACATTTATTCTGTTATCATTAATATTTCATCCTTTTTTTTATATTGTTCTTCTTCCTGATTAAGGAAACTATATTTTAAAGAAACAAAAATTGCTACATTTTATGGGCTTCCAAAAACTGTATGTTGAAACTGTAAAATCGAGATCCCTGTCTGACGGTTTTAACCTCTATGGACTTTTTGTTCTATAAAGTTCTATAAGTATTTGTAGCTTGTACGGTAAATACCTAGATTAGTAGGTATACTTGAACTAGCTTCGAAATTAATTTAAAACGATTAATTACGTTCGATCCTTGCTAAACCTATTTGATCCTAAATGCCCAGCGGAAGACAGATTCAATTTTACGGTCTAAATCCTTCTCTGCGATACTAATCAATAGAATTACGTTATCAGAAGTCACTGATACCAACTAGGAATTACTATGATGTAATTTTACTTCACGGGAATTATGTACTTCATTTTGTAAAATGTTCGGCTTACCATATAATGTTAAAAAAAATTGAAATACCGCCCTTCTTTACTAGAATATTCTATTATATTCGTTTTAACTGCCCCCTCCCTTCTTTACATGCTACCACGATTAACTAACTAATTTTTATATGAAATATTTTTAGAAACATTTGATACCTAGTGGTTAAAATTTAATTTTAATGTAAAATTTTCTTTCAATTTTTATCCACTACAAATTACATCAAATTAATGAGCAAAAATTGTTATTGCTGACACACCCTCTTTCCTGTCCNTGCTTTCTAAATAGACCGGTTAAACGTTCTTATTATTTTTTAAGTAAATAAATGATTTCATGATATGAACCAATAGGTGTTGGCATAAAGAAGGACATAAGGAGATTTAAACAAGGAAAGGTTACCAAATAGTCATAAACAGATTAAATGTTTTTTAAAGACTAATTAAGTGCTCTAATGAAAAATTAAACGCTTTAGGCATTTTTATTTTCAAACGTTACTGTGCTAAATTAAGATTAACTAAGCAGAACATGGACGACAGAACTGCTCTACTTTGAAAACATTTTATGAGGGCTTAATCATTGAAAAGCTGTTTTCATTGTTTAAATAATTTTTCCGCATTTTCTGCTAACACGACCTTAAGCTAGCAATACAATAACTTCTGTAAAAATGCCCGCAGCATTTAATTTCCCATTAGAGCACTTAATTAGCTTGAAACAACGATTTTCGTTGCTTAAACCTGTAGTTCGTCGGTTTGTATCCCAAGGTATTATCCAGGTTACAAAGTCTTTTTCTTATTAGAAAAATAATAATAATAATAGAAAAATAAACATTTAATTTGCAACTAGCCTATTTAGTAAGCATTTAATTACTGTGTGACCAAAGAAACAATTTTCTTTGTTCTGACAATTTTTCCTGACTTAATCTTAAGTTGACAAAACAACAGTTTTCAAAAAAATGCTCGAATCATTTAATTCCACATTAAGGCATTTAATTAGCACTTCATAAGCATTTAATTGTTCACGTGTCTGCTCTTGAGTCTGCTCACTTTTTTCTTCCTACTTGATGGACGTGTTTATGGGCAAGAAGCTCAGTCATTTAAGTACAAGCCATCACATAACAAAACAAATGACTTTACAAAAACAAAACAATCATTCTAAAATTCACCTATTGTCATTCCCACACATTGTTGTGTCGAAGGCCAGGTCACAGCGATTATATCAATTTTTGAACGTTGCTGTCCTATTTACAATCAATTAATAAATTACACATGAAAAAAGCATTGTTTATCGATTAGTCTGGTATCATTTGATGTGAGATACGATTAAAAACCAGTGAGCTTTTTTAATATTGAAATGGCTTCTGGAAAAGCCGCAGTTGGTATTCGTTAATATTTTATTTGCTAAAATTTTGTGCCTTGGTGTTGTTATATGAGTTCACTCGTTCGGTTAAAGTATGATTTTCGAATTTATTTCGACAGTGGTGAAGGCAAGGGTTTTAAGAACGGCGTTATAATATTACCATAAGTGAAACTATGTATAGTCATAATAATATACTGCAAATAGCTGCAAGGAAGGAGATTAAAAAGAATTATATTCCCTACTATATTTATGGCTTTAGCACGGGAACGTTGTTGGCTGACGACAAAAATACTGAGTAAACTACAAAACGTTCGGCATAAATTGTAGTTCTATAATTCGTTGAAAAAAAGTTAAAACATCAAATAAAAATATAAAATAAGTACTAGCTGACCCGGCTACGCGTTGCTGTGGCTAACGCTTTTGTCATATTACATTGTTGTAAACTATTTAAGGGGAACGGTAGGAGAACATCAGACATGGGCACCACCATGCTTTTTTACATAGATGCCATTTGTAAGAAAACATGGCGACCTTCATGACTGATTTTCTACTACCGTTACCCCTTTTTACAATGAAATTATTATTTACGAACGAAGACGGAAACGTTAAAGCTAGTATAAAAATTTACTGGTTTGGGATTTGAAGAGGACAAAATAAATTTAACCTATACTTTAGCCTCATCAACATGTGGTGGTTACGCTATTAAAATCGTAGCTTATATGAAACGTTTGGAAGTTTGACATAGCGCCATCTATTGAATATTGCGATCATAAATTGAGATGTAAGCTATCCTATCTTTCAAGTTGGATCAAACTGCACACGGTGTACAAATTTGATTAAAATCGGTGAAGTAGTTTAGGAGTCCATCGCGGACAAACGACGTGACACGTAATTTATATATCGTATATTAAGATTAAACTCTGAGTGTTTTTTAAACATAAAGTTGTAAAAATAAAAACAATTTTTTTTAATAGTAATACTTGCTGTTTTATTTCCTTTTTAACGTTTTTCTTGTACAGTAAAAACTGCAGCAATTTTCCTGAAAATTAGTCAGCAACTTATTGTGATGAACTAAACAAAAACTTTCATCTGCAATGGAATAGCATAGGAATGCTTGCCAAAACTAAAATAGTTCGGATCGAAATTGCAGTTTTTGGCTATACAATTTTCGAGTTTGGCTTGTTGTTACTGCCCCTACATATTGATCCCAACTCTACTTAAACTTTAAGGTTTGTGAAGTCTGCAATATCAAATAGTGGTAAACAAAAGTATTACCATTCGAAATAGCTATTATTACGTCCAAAAAACTAAAAACGGACAGACAGACAAGACAGAAATACGAGTGATTTAATAAGGGTTCCGCTTTTCATTGAGACGTACGGAACCATAACCCAAAAACCAAATTAACATTGTAGTTGAAATAAACATATTCTCCCATACATTCAAACTGCAAAAGTAAATAAAAACAATTTTCTGTATTTTTTTTTCAAAATTTTAGGTCCAGCAGATATGGGGAGGGAGGTGTCAATCTTCATATATTTTCGTAAATAACTTTAAAATTATAAAAAATATATATTTGAGACCCTTACAACAACCCCTTCCTTTTCATATGTTGCACGGTCCAGTGTGCTATAAAACTACTGTCTAAGAGAACTAATGATCAGATATTTAAAGACAGAAAATCCGTTCCTTATTATTAGGGTTCCATACGTCATAATGAAAAACGGAACACTTATAGGATCAATCCTGTATCTGTCTAACTGTCTGCCTGTCACAGTCAATTTACTCCGAATCTACGGGACCGATTAAGTTGTAATTTAGTACACATGAAATTCTGACCCAAATACGGACGCATAAATCAATTAATTTTGAACATGGGGGTTATATTTCAG
>NW_020440451.1:0-5534 GCF_000699045.2 Agrilus planipennis | reverse complement strand
GTTGTTGTAGGTAGCTTAACTTATTTTCTATATAATGTAAATTTAAAAGCATAGTTGATTTCTAAACACCTTTTTAAATTTTGGTATATAGTTTTTGAAAACTTATAATTTTTTGCAGCTTTTTGGTCTTCCTTCCCTGAGCAGTAACAGATACCTTCTGCAATGCCTGTGCTGGCAGAGAAGAGATGGTAGGACTGGTAAAGGACTGCGTTTGCTATCACAACGTAATGGTGAGTATTTTCAAGTATTAATTATTCATATGTAATTAATTCCATGACCATGTTTAATTTCTTATTTGTTATTACGTAATTTTTAATATTATCATCACTTTTCAAAACTTAGTAGAAGCCTACCGTCTTGCAATAATATCAAGAACGCTTCTTTCTGTTTAATTTATTTAGCGTATTTCAGCTAAGATTATGTCGCAAAGTACTTATTTATCTCCGCACTTGACACCATGAGATTCTACGTAATTTTTAACATATTTATCGCTTCTTTAAACTTAGATACCTATAATGTCTTAATAATTTGACGAGCGCTTTTTAACGATTAAATTATTTTGCATGTCTTAGCAAAAGTTATGTGGTAAAGTAGTTATTTAACACCGCACTCAATATCATTGATACCACCAGATTCTACGTAATGTTTAACAAATTTTTATTTCTCATAACTTAGTAAATACCTACCATCTTGTAATAATTAATGGTGCATTCGAGCCCCATGTTAAATTGAAAATTTTTAAGTCACTATTTATTAACTTCTATTTAGTTCACTGTTTGAATTACGTTATTGTAAGTAACTTAAATTATCTTGTATGTAATGTAAATTTAAAAGGATTGTTGATTTCTAAACTAGCTTTTTAAATGTTGGTATATAGTTTTTGAAAACTTTTAATTTTTCGCAGCTTCTTCGTCTTCCTTCTGTTTGCTAATTTTTAATAAAAAAATTACTACTTTTGGTTAAACGAATGAATCTTATTTTTTTCACATTAAAAAAGACAGATAGTAAGCAGTGTGTACGTTAAATAGATTTATTTTATCTTTCTTTTTGTATGAGTAAATATAAAATATAATGAGGTAGTCGTAACTAAAACAAAAAAATTCTTCAATTACGTTATTTTATTTCAGCGGGATTGAAAGTAATGTTTAGGTTAAATGTTAAGAACTGGCGAAAAAGTAAGAGCGTGAAATCATATAACTGAAGCTCCTTTTTATTTAATTTCGCCGTTTGTT
Source organism: Agrilus planipennis (assembly GCF_000699045.2). Lineage (NCBI taxonomy): Eukaryota > Metazoa > Arthropoda > Insecta > Coleoptera > Buprestidae > Agrilus > Agrilus planipennis. The sequence continues at coordinate 4,302 of NW_020440451.1, read as the reverse complement.
GTATTTAAGCACATACGTGCAACTGTTTCATGTCAATCGAGCGCATTGGTTATTTTTTTCCACTCCGAAAAGTTGCTCTCCTTACTGTAAAGCGTACGATGTCCACCGATTCAATCATCTGTGGTTTTGTTTTATCATTAAAACATAATTTTTTGGAAAATTGTGTGTGTAAACCACAGATTGTTTGTACTTTNAAAACGGCGACTACAATGTGTTATCCGGACGGATCACGACTACGACAAAATAAAAATAATTTAAATCAGAAAATTAAATATTACCTTCTTTTTTGTGATTATCTACTTGAACATACAGTTTACCACAGTGTATTTCGTTGTTCTGATATTAAGTTGCTTTTTAATGCGGAAAACATTCCGTATTTTCTTAAAAATTCCGGAGAGATAACTAAATCTTCTTGCAACCGCGCACTTTATTTCGACTGCACGATCCCAAAATTGATAAAATGACTTCTAAAATATATTGATAGAACAAGAACTAGCACCTGAAATATTGGTCTATATATTCTGTTAAATTTTATTACTCTAATAAGGCGCAAATAATGATATTGTCGAGAGACTTCAATGATCGGTCAAGACACGAACCTGAATAAAAGTATCCAATTTTGGCGTTCCTTCTAACAAATTTTGGTTCTAGTACAGAGTGTTTAAGTTGCGTATGAACTATTGTATGATGTTATCATATTGGCATTATACAGGTGTTCACTTTTAGGGTTCAATATAAAGTAATAGTAGAAGCATACCATCTTGCAATACAGTTACAATAACAGCTTGAAAAATTAATGGTAATATTTTTCAAAGATTATTTGACACCCCACTCGAAAACCACTGACACCATGGGATTCTACATAATTCTTAACACTATTATCAATTCTCAAAAGTTAGTAAAAGCGTCCCATCTTGCAATTATTTCATAAGCGCTTCTTTATGTTTAAATTAATGTGTATATTTTAGTCAAAATTATGCCAGAAGGTACTTATTTAAAAGCGAACTCGAAAACCATTGGTACCATGAGATTGTACATAACTTTTAACATACTTATCACTTCTCAAAACTTATCATTAAATTATTTTGCATACTTTAGATAAAATTATGCCTTAAAGTGTATGTTTGACATCGCACTCGAAAGCATGAAATTCTACGCACCTTTTAACGTCATTTTCACTTTTCATTAGTTAATACAAGGGTACTATTTTCCAATAATTTCAGAAGCGCTTTTTTATGTTTAAATTATTTTGTATATTTTAGCCGAAATTATACCGAAAAGTACTTATTTGACGTCGCACTCAAAAACCTTTGGTACCATGAGATTCTACGTAATTTTTAACATATTTATCATTTCTCAAAACTTAGTAAATATCTACCATCTCCCATTAATTAAAGCTAAATTAGAGCCCCATGTTAGGTTGAGAATTTTTAACTCTCTCTCTTTATTGACTTCTATTTTGTTTACTGTTTGAAATACGTTGTTGTAGGTAATTTAACTTATTTTGTATGTAATGTAAATTTAAAAGCATAGTTGATTTTTATACAGTTTTTTAAATGTTGGTAGATAGTTTTTGAAAACTTTTTATACTTTGTAGCTTGTTCGCCTACCTTCCATGAGCAGTGATGGAGAGACCTTCTGCAATGCTTGTGCTGGTAGAGAAGAGATGATGGGGCTGGTAAAGGATTGCGATTGCTACCACAACGCTATGGTGAGTTTTTTTAAATATTAAATTTTAATTTGTAACTACATGTTATGTTAACTACAAATTATTTGGCATATTGTGGGAAACATAGTGCCGGAATGTGTCTATTTGGTATCGCATACAAAAACCGTTGTCCCTATGACGTAATTTTTAACAAAATTAGCAGTTCTCGTAACTAATATATCTAGCTATGTAGACCTGATTTCATTTGAGGGCTGCTAAATATCTTCCATGTGCCAATAATTGTACAAGCGTTTTTCTATGTTCACTAGATGGTGGCAGGCATTTTTGTGATTACAAAATAAAATAGGATATTGGATCTTACGCCTTTAGCACGAGCAGCAGTAGCAGTAGTATCGTAAATTCTTTTTAGGTGTCCAAATTCTTAAAATTTCCAATGTGGAATTCAACACTAGAAATATGTTCGGGTGTGGAGTTTGTGTGTTCTCAGAAGGTCCTTCTTCAAGGTCATGACAGATGAATTGAAAACATTTTCTTGTTTTATATAATTCCTTTTTATTTTGCAGTCACCTAGATTTTTAAATTTAGTGAATGAATTTTAGGATAAATAACCGCAGGCGGGCAGAAAGTAATTTGTTCCGATTCTGATGGTTTTTGAAAATGACCATCATTAAGAAACATTTTTTTAAATCTTATTGTTGGCTCTTTATTAATTATAGAAGTTTTCCTTCCACTTATAGATCCCTTTGTAAGCATTTCTCTAATATATAATAATCTTTTTGTTATAGGTAATCTAATACTTAATAATAATAATAGTATAAAATTTTAATGTCCAATGGTTGTTTCGATCAGAAAAAATTTGAAACAATTAACGAGAAAATAGGTTTGAGAAAGAACAACAAGATCAGTTTTTGGCCAATTTTTGTCAATTCGGTTTTTNTGAGTAAGATACGTAACAAAATACAATTAAAATATTGGAGCAGCAAAAAACATCAGACGAAGATAACAGGCTATACGCAATGTATGAATAATAATGTTCGTGTGCAAAATGTGTACTATATTGGTAAATGCATATTATTATAGAATAATAAAATAATATCTTTTATTTCTCTCCATTTAACGACCGCTCTTTATAACGCCGAAAAATGTTCAGTCCCTTGAGTGTCGTTATATAGAGTTTACACTGTATATCAAAAGTTTCATTACGCCTTTGCAAATCTATACGAGTGACTTCTCAACTTCTCTTAAATGCAAAAAATACATAGGTAACTGATGTTCTGTATAGATGAATATGCCTTGATTTATTAACTGTACAAATGGGATATTCAACACATACAATAAATAATTCCATAATTCGTTTGAATAAGCGGAAGTGCTGCAAGTATAATGTTCGTGAGTTAAGTCGTAAAGCTGGGCAATTTCCTTATGAAGGCATAAATTTTAAATGCACACTTTAATAAGTCAACGAGTGAGGTGGATAGGGAGTGAATCAGCCGTTCGTATTCAACCAGGACCCCGAATGAAATTTTATATATTCATAAAAGAAAACGCAATAAATACGAATTAGCATTTATTCCCCTTTTCCTTACGTAAGGATAAGTCCTTTATTCATATTTGCTCGTCGCTACCTGGTGCCATGGGATTAAAGCCTTCAACGTGCCTTATTCATAGTCAGTTACATGTCCTTTCAGGCATATCAATATAAAGAGATTGAGTATTGGAAGTAAAAATAAAACATAGTCTAAAAAACAGTAATCCAACTAGAGATAAATAAAATAAACTGAAAAGTAAGAAACAAGTTTGCACAATTGTAAAAAATATGTTGTAAAAAGTATTCAAATACAAATACTTTTATTTAATAGAGTACATGAATACAAATATAATAACAAGTATGCAATAAGTTAGGTGCTGATTGCTATCATCTTTTTATTAAGATAAGTCTTTGTACATAATAATTTACATGCACCATAAATGCGTAAAGGTGGTTAATTTCCCCCATTCTCTGAAAGATGCTGACTGGGTGGAGAAGGTCCATGGTGGTAGAAGGATGTCGTCAATGTCAAAAACTGGTCACCATCAAATCTAAAATAATATGAGAACAACTTGAATATTGCTGAAAACTTTTGATAAACAATAAAAAACACTTACCATCTAAAATTTAGCTGTTCCCTTAGTGCAAGATCCAGTAATGTTTACATGGGACCTGAAGCAAAGAAACAACTATTACTTGTTTACATCATTATACAAGCAAATTTTTTGTCAATTATTAGTGTCATTCACTATACTTTTTTAATTAATGTTGATGCTAATATTTGTAGATTCGAATTACAATTGAAATTTTATTTGAAAAAACATACAATTAAACAAACATATTCTATTTGTGTAATAGTATTAACAGTTTTTGTACTTACATTGTGAAGGTTCGCGGTGTTCTTTTGCCATGATTCAGTAATGTTTATATGGAATCTGAAACACAGAAACAACTATTACTTAATTTACATCATTGTACAGTTAAATTTTTTCTAAATTGTTTCTCAATTGTTACTGACTTTCACTATAGTTTTTTAATTACTGTTGATGCTAACATTTGTAGATTCGAATTACAATTGAAATTTTATTTGAAAAAACATACATTT
>NW_020440450.1:0-5071 GCF_000699045.2 Agrilus planipennis | reverse complement strand
AGAGTTTATTCTAATATAAGTGGTAAAAGTTCATATATCAGTAGTAATCACAACATTGATCAGGGAGATAGTGGAAATTAATTTCAAATATTTTTGTCGGCTTCTAACGAGTTTAGTCCTGTACATCTTGCGAAACTATCAAGTAAAGGTCTTTTTGCTACCTACTGTTATGATTTACAGCACACACAACAAATTGTAGCATTAATCAGTAATGAATTGTTACTTAACAACCTGCTGATTTTTAACTGTTATCCAGAAGTAGCAATAATGATCTGTTACTTATTGATGAAAATAACAGGTTCGGTAATTAGCTATCACTCACGATTGTTTATAAGTTCAGTTGAAGTAATTTGTCACTACCTGGGCAGCTGCGCTGTCTTATAAACGGAGCGCCCGCGCTGATGTATGATCTGACGCATCTGAATATTAGTTCAAATTGAACCAATACTATACTTCATTTACTTTCTCTAGCGAAGTGCCCCTTCCTGTGTCGTGGATGCGCCCTGGCAAAATGGCAGGCAGGGAGAAAAAAGTTCATTATACTCTCGACTCTTGTTCATTAAACATATTTTTTCATACAGTACCTGCCGAAAGTTTTGTTCAATCATGAATAGCAGTGCGAGTCGAAAACAAGCGTTAAAGCCTTTAGTATGTCTTCAAATATAAATAAACATCTCGTTGCTATTTTCAGTAGTAATTGGTACCAATAACAGCACATTTGAGCAATGCAATTTTAGTGGATAAAATGGTCAATTTTTCCGTGCAGCACTGTACGAGTTATACGCTCCTCACTGGTTAAGGGTTTGGCCGAGAGTTGTCTCCTTCCTTTTCTGGCCTAGTGCTGTTCTTTTCTACTTTCCGCCGGTCAAACTAAAGGTCACATCGCTACAGAAACTAAACGAAGTATAGCAAATGAATCAGCGCTCACTGAATAAACCAAGCGACTAACTTGCTAGTTGTAACTTGTCACACCACTCAAGTATTACTTCACTTTTTTGTTGATTAACCAAAAATGAAAGATACTTCTATGTTCGTTTGTTTCAATGATTGAAGTAAATCCCTTCATTTGTAATCACATATGTAGGAAATATTCTAATAGGATTGTGCAAGAAAAGATAATCGAAAGGACATTATATGCACTGTGTGTTTATTTGGTTTTCCTGTTGGGATGTATTCAATGTTTTCCCTTTGGAAGATTTCCACTCATAGATCTAATATATCTACCATCGAATGATATTATGATACTTACTACTGCCACGCTATACCTGTGTGCGTTGGAAAAAAGTTATGCCACGCCACTGTCATGCCAGAATCACGCTTCCGTTATGTTTCAATGGTAGGCTCATTCGGTGGGCGCTCCCGCTTACAGGTGTCGGGACAAATGCGGTCCTAGACATTTCCGATCCTGTCATTAAATGGGACATTTGCGGTCCTCACTCTAATTGATATAGGTATTTATTTGCAAGGTACGACTCAGGTAGCAACATCCGCGCTGAGACATTTGCGGCCTTCTTACCTACTACGTAAAATTATACATACCTAGAATATAAAATGCATTTTTAAAACTATATTACATGAATTATAAGCTTTCCTTCACAATTTACACAGGATTAGCACCGTCAAAGAAAAACAATTGTTAGCTTGTTTAAAAACTATTCATGGTAGAATGTTGTCTTATGATTAATTCTTTTTGTATTTATATTGTTTTTTAATTTTTTATTATGTTATTCTCACTATTCAAGTTTCTAGATAAACGCCAAATAATGAAGACTATTATAAAGGTCACTTCTACTTTTTTATTGTATTTTATGTATTCTTTCGTCTAAAATAATATATTTCGACTTTCTTCTCTTTCCTTCTAAGTTTAAATACTTTAGATCAGTCAAATGATCGTTTATTTTTGCTTTCACATTTAGTTGTGCTATTAAATTGTTTATATGGGGATGGGGCTTTTTAGAATACCATTCATTCGATGGTTCCACCATGGACGGAATTATTGCTGCGATGTCTTTCGTTCACCAACCACTCGGTTACAAAGTAATCGAAAACATTTGTTAATTCTGGTGAAGATGGAGCGGTTTCCATTATGACATATCCTTCTTCAACATCCTGTGGAGAATATAGGCCAATGCAGCAAACATTCGGATGTAAAGACTAACTTCTGAGTTATTTGCGTATGTTGTAGTCAAACCTAAGTTTTAGACCTTTCTCCAGATCCATTATAATTTGCTTAGGTGCTCCTTTAAGAACTAGGTTTTCACAATAGTAAAGAATTTTTGATGTAAAACATCTTTATCGACGGTAGGGAGGAAATTTACTAGTGTATAAAACCGAAAAGTGTAACGTCACGTGTCCCGTCACATGCCACGTGTGACCCCTGGTGGTATGTCCTAAAGTTATTTTAATAGGCTTCAGTAGCTAACCTGTGACCATTTCAACAAATTGTCACCAGATTGCGCTTACATTGTACTGTATATTGTATATATATGCATTGCATAAGAGTTTGTGTTTGTTTGTTTTAATTGGTAATTCCTCTCTGCAGTTTTGTATGGTACAAATGTAAAAAGTTTTTAACAAAACTAAACCAATATTTCGCATTCGCCTGCCCGAAATAAAATTGTATCATTCTGGTCTTTAATAGCACAGGTCTGCGATAAAAAAGTTTTTTGTATAAATTTATCTTAAGCATGTAAATGTTGGTCTATATTTTGCAAATATAAACTTTGTTTTAACGTATCACGTCACATTTTTTTTTTATGTAGATTAATATATGTACATATGTATAGCTCTTTGAATCGGCAAATTTATTTGTTTTTTCACAAAATTCATTTTATAGTTCATATTTCTATTTCTCTGACTGAGCATTATATTGTCTTTTACTTTATTTTAGATAGTCTGAAAGTAACTATCGTCGTTTACACCGCCTGAAAAAAAATAGTTTATAGCGCGCCATTATTGAGAGAGGTATAATATTAAGGTGTAATAAAAGATTGTGTTTCATTTATCTTTAACTATGGCTTCTGTAAAAACAATTCAAATGTATTTTTTTACATTTGCGGACAATATACAATAGTTAAGCAAAGATTGAATATAACAGACTTTGTAAAAAATGCTTATTAAGCTTGCTTCAGAACGAATCACCAAGATAAACACTGGGTTACGATAAAATATGTCGGTTACTGCACTGTTACGACTTATGGTAAATCAAAATCATTGTTATTTGGTATTTCTGTCCAAATTAGAATGCAATTGGAAGTCGGAGTAAAAAATGTCATCAATACGAGTTTAAAAGATCCCGAAAATGTATTGCTTCCATCACGTTACATTAAACTTGGTNCATTCATAGTGTTGTATAACACCGCCAAAGCTTTGCAGTCTTCTATATTTGATTAACGCATCAAATAATTTTTGAAATTTCTTTATGGACGGTACTATGGTATAAAACCGAGAAGTGTCACATCACGCGTCATGTGTAACCCCTGGTGGATATGTCCAAATCATTTTAACAAGCTACAGAAGTCGACCTGTTAGTAGCAACAGATAATCCGAAAATTGCCATTTCGACAAATTGTCAGCAGATCGCGCATGCGGTGTATTGAATATGTATTGAACATGCGTTCGTGTTTGTTTATGTTGATTAGTAATTCCTCTCTGCAGTTTTGTATGGTGCAAGCGTAAAAGTTTTTAACAAACCTAAACCAATATTTCGTAATCGTCCACTCAAAATAAAGTTGCACCTTTCTGGTGCTTAGTATTTGTTAGTGCAATAGTTTAAGCCAATTTTTTTTTTAATACTACTTTAATATTGAATTTAAAGAAGTTTCACTTTTTATGCGTGTATACTAATACACGCTCACCTCTACTTTTATACGTTTTCTTTTTTTACTTTCAAGAAGTCCAAATATGTATATGGTTACTGCCAATGTCGATATGCAGTGAATACAGTTGTTTGAACTGCTTACTTGCACTTCGAAATGTTCCATCGACGAAAACCGTGCCAGCATTTTCCAAAGCCTGTAGTCTTTTACTTGTGGCAATTAGTCTCTTTTCATCGACTAGTTCATCTGCAATTAAATACCTAGACCCATCATCTAAAGCATGTAGTTGTTCAACAAACACAATGTCTTCAGCTTTTGCCTCTTCTTCCCACCCCCTCCACCCGAAAGTTACATCTAACTCTATAAATTGTTCGGTTCAATGTGGAAAATGAAGAAACTGCACCCTTGGTCTAGAAGCGGAGCAATCTCTTCGGAAATAATTTTTGTGGTTGATATGCTTTCCTCTCGGGTTCTCTTCTTGGCAGATTGGAATCGTTGTCTCACTTCAAGTGCAGCTACATGAGGTATGCAACAATATGGAATGGACTTTTGAACAATGTTACCTGCTGTGACAATACTTCCATTGCACCTCTGTTTCTTCTCTTGCAAACAGCACCAACGTACATTAATTACAGGAGTAAGAAGTATGTTGATAATTATAATATTAGAACATTATTATTTTAAAAACCAGCTTCTACATGTTATCATTACTGGAAATTACCTACTATTTGCCTTGCATCTAAATATTATTTATTATCTATTACATACATATTTTATAATTGCTAGAGTCGATTCTATTTAAACGTTCCGGTATTGGATAATTAAGTCATTGTCTTTAGTAATTTTACCTTTTTAATAAAAGTTTACAATTCATGCAAACAAAATTTTAAAAATACATTTTAAATGCCAGGTATGTATAATTACACATAATAAGAAAGATGACCGCAAATAACTCAGCACGGACAGGACCGGAATTGTCGTGAGTCTGGTTGGATAGGCACCTTTACTCATCGGGAATTGGATGCGTTATCGAATCATCTACAATTTGAATGAAGCAGAATTATTGGTATTAATGCTTGGTAATGGTACTAATCCATTTACGTTTTACATATACGAGGGTGGATTGATAAGTTTCCGGCCTGACCAAGAAAAACAAGGTTTTTAAAAAATTTTTTTTTTTATTTCTCAACATAATCTCCTCCAAGGCTGATACATTTCTCATAGCGGTGTTCCAGTCTATTAATGCCATCTCT
>NW_020440449.1:0-5208 GCF_000699045.2 Agrilus planipennis | reverse complement strand
TCAAAAGCGCATGAATAACTAAACAGTAATCTAATGAAGGTTTTTCTCTGATATTAATTATCTTAATACGTTTTGTAAAGACGGTTATCTAATTTTACCTTAAGCTTATCTCATATTCCAGATAGAATATTGCAAACATATGGAGATTTTGAGTAACACCCAATTCATATTCACATTTTCATCAAAGGATTAGTCTTCTACGAATATTGATTTTTAGTTTCACGCACTTAACATAGATTAAATCTTTTTCGATTTTGCACTTTCACATGGTTCGTGGCACAAGTTGCAAAAGCAAAAATCTCATCCCTTGGATCCGCGAACTTGCAGAGGACTTATGTTCATAGCACTTATTGCTGATTACGTCTCGCCTCCTTCATACAATATAAGCTGTTGACACAAACGAAGCGCCTGCATCAAGCCTATCAGTTTCATTTCTAATAACTCAACCTTTCATCTTATATACCATGTTTGTCTTCTCTTTCCTTTTTTTTATCTCAAACGGTAAAATCATCTGTTAGAAATTAATACTCTTACTGTAGCAAACCGAGCTACAATGAAAAGGAAAGATATCTATAGCAACATTATTGAGATGTTACATATGGACCAATTGTCTACCCATTTTTTGAACGGCAGGTCAATTCCACAATCCTTTATGAAAACAAACTTGTCTACAACATTTTTTCAAACCTACCTCCGTCCATGCGAAAAATAAACAACAGAAATAAAATTATGCATTTGTTTTGTTGCACCCACAAATACGAACCCTGTTTAAAAAGTATCGCGAATTTTGTTTTTTTTTCTTCAAAAATTATTTATTTATCCATGAATATCTATGTTGCCCCCTTCAAAGTAATCCCCACCAGATATTATACACTTGTGCCAACGTTCTTCCCAATGCTCGAAGCATTTAAAAAAAAAACATTTTTTGTGATTTTGTTCAGCTCCTCCTTCGATGTCGCCTTTATGTCCTCAATTGGAGCATAGCGTCGTCAACAAGAAAAAGTCACTGGGGGCCAGATCTGGAGAATACAGTGGGTGCGGTATTATTAGTGTGTTGTTTTTGGTCAAAAATTCGCACAAAAGCAACGATGTGCGAGCAGGGGCGTTGTCATGGTGCAAAAGCCAATTTTTGTTCTTCCACAAATCCAGTCGTTTCTAGTGGATTTCTTCTTGCAAATTGCACATAACTTGCAGGTAATATTCCTTATTGACCTTTCCACCCTGCGGCAAAAACTCATGATGCATCACGACCCTGCAATCGAAGAAAATTGTAAGGAAAACCTTCACATTCGACCTAACTTGGCAGGCTTTTTTCGGTCTTGGCTCGTGCGACAGCTTCCATTGAGTTGATTGACGTTTGATTTCCTAGTCATAAACCCACGATTCGTCACTAGCTATGTCCCTCTAGAGTCAACATCTCTTTAGTAATGTTAATGCGATGCTGAAAGAAAAACACTCATTATCCGGGTTCAATTGCTTAAATTCGATGCCTAAAAGTAGCAAACAAGTGTTTAGAAGAGAGTATTGTGGATTTCCAAAGTAATGCACAGAACTGCTTGATGCGGACCAATTCAGTAATACAAATGATATCATTAACATAAAGGATATCATGACCGCTCGAACAGAGACCCAAGGAGTTCATTTTAATATTATTCACGTCAGTACCGGAACGGCACGATTTTGCACAAGGATTAATTTAAAAAAGACAAGTGAAATATAAGAAGTCTTATAAAGCAAAAATTGTACAAATCTTCCTTTCTGTCAAATTTTATCTAAACAACTAGGCTGGCATTTTGGAAATCCATCTGAAAATAGTTGAAAATATAATGAGACATTGTTTTAAATATTCTGGATTCTTTTAAAATGATCTAATTTTTTTACTTAAAAGGAAATGTAGCTCACAAATATATATAATCATGACGAAATATGTAGTTATCTAACCAAATTTTTAAACCTAATTATCTTTGCCACGTATTTGTAAGTAAACTGATAACAAATAGAAACTAGTTTATAAAGTAAAGTAAAATTTTTTTCGGTTTTGCTTAAAATGCGTCTGCTGTTATCGGAAATAATATACTGGCTTGCGATAAAGCGAAATATGTTTTGGTGAAACAAGTCTTTGGGAATTTTTCAACAATTTATATATATGAGTATAATCCATAAAAAGTGTTCACAGTAAGAATTATTTTTTTTTATGTNATTATTAGTGTGTTGTTTTTGGTCAAAAATTCGCACAAAAGCAACGATGTGCGAGCAGGGGCGTTGTCATGGTGCAAAAGCCAATTTTTGTTCTTCCACAAATCCAGTCGTTTCTAGTGGATTTCTTCTTGCAAATTGCACATAACTTGCAGGTAATATTCCTTATTGACCTTTCCACCCTGCGGCAAAAACTCATGATGCATCACGACCCTGCAATCGAAGAAAATTGTAAGGAAAACCTTCACATTCGACCTAACTTGGCAGGCTTTTTTCGGTCTTGGCTCGTGCGACAGCTTCCATTGAGTTGATTGACGTTTGATTTCCTAGTCATAAACCCACGATTCGTCACTAGCTATGTCCCTCTAGAGTCAACATCTCTTTAGTAATGTTAATGCGATGCTGAAAGAAAAACACTCATTATCCGGGTTCAATTGCTTAAATTCGATGCCTAAAAGTAGCAAACAAGTGTTTAGAAGAGAGTATTGTGGATTTCCAAAGTAATGCACAGAACTGCTTGATGCGGACCAATTCAGTAATACAAATGATATCATTAACATAAAGGATATCATGACCGCTCGAACAGAGACCCAAGGAGTTCATTTTAATATTATTCACGTCAGTACCGGAACGGCACGATTTTGCACAAGGATTAATTTAAAAAAGACAAGTGAAATATAAGAAGTCTTATAAAGCAAAAATTGTACAAATCTTCCTTTCTGTCAAATTTTATCTAAACAACTAGGCTGGCATTTTGGAAATCCATCTGAAAATAGTTGAAAATATAATGAGACATTGTTTTAAATATTCTGGATTCTTTTAAAATGATCTAATTTTTTTACTTAAAAGGAAATGTAGCTCACAAATATATATAATCATGACGAAATATGTAGTTATCTAACCAAATTTTTAAACCTAATTATCTTTGCCACGTATTTGTAAGTAAACTGATAACAAATAGAAACTAGTTTATAAAGTAAAGTAAAATTTTTTTCGGTTTTGCTTAAAATGCGTCTGCTGTTATCGGAAATAATATACTGGCTTGCGATAAAGCGAAATATGTTTTGGTGAAACAAGTCTTTGGGAATTTTTCAACAATTTATATATATGAGTATAATCCATAAAAAGTGTTCACAGTAAGAATTATTTTTTTTTATGTTTTGAAGATCATCATTCGACTAAAAAGAATAATTTCTGATGATTTCGTAAAGCTCACTATATAGGTGTATTTATTTATACAAAATATGTTTGCTGTAATTAGCTTAATTAAAAGATTAAAATCTTACGTGTACATTTATACATGATACTAAAGTTTTGATAATGAACACGTTCGATGATAATAAAAATTCAGTAGGTACTGTCTGGAAAGCTTGTTGAAAACGTCAAATGAAAAAAGTAGTTGAAATCGGTTTATTTTAACGGCAGATTGGTTTATGAATCGGTAAAAGGAACCCTCGTTGCAACTAGGGTTTTTGCAAAACAAACATTCAGTCGATGCACACATTCGCTAGAGTTATCGTGAATTAAGGCATTAAGCTGACAACAGGCAGACATAAATCATAAACCCACTATATCGAGGATAAAAAGCTTCGTTTATGCTTTGAGTATACGAAAAACAAAAGCTGCAGTTATTGGAAAAAATCCCCAATTCACTATTCTCACTATTCAGAAATATTTAATCGCGTCCTGTTATTGGATAGTTAACAAAAATTTAATGTGAGACTTGGAAAAAGATATACAAAAGCAAATAAAATAAAAACCGTGGGGCACATGATGAATAATCCATTTACCGTTAGTCCACTAATTGTATATTACCGCAAATACATTTGATTTGATTTGAACATCTATCTTTGCATTGCATCTCTTCAGTACTTACCACAAAAAGAAGTGAATGAGATTTGTATCATTCAAAAAGTACTCTGAAATTGTATAAGTTTATATTGTACGTATGACAGACTGACTTGGGCAGGTTTCAAGGCTTTGCTAAGGTCATCATGAGATTCGTTTTCTCAAATTAAACTTCAAATTTTGTGGAGGTAATTTCTAATTAAAACTGGCTGTTCTGCACGAAGAAATGGTTTAACCCCTTTACGATCTCTTTTTGAGCTAGGACATGGATACAAACCTGAACGTATACTTTTGCATTTTTCAAGAATCCAGGTTAATAAATATTAGTTTTCACTTGAATATTTCATGTTGACTTTGGATATAGCTTTCAAGATCATGGTAAATGATAAGATCAAGATCGTTATTTTTTTTTATTCCTGGTTTCTGTTCTGAGAACATCAATCGCCCCCGCTTTTTTTTCATGTACTTAAACCTACAATTAAGAAATATTATCTCAATAGTCGCTCTTATTCCGCAATAAATATAATTCCAGTTTGATTGATAACTAGAAAATTAATAGAATAATATATTGATCTTATCATAATCTCAAGGTTTTACGTTGACAACGCGAGCAAATTCGGCTTTTAATACTTTTAATATGTAAAGAACTGTACAAGAAACAAGTGGCTAATTCACATAATAATAGTTAGTAGGAGATTTTCGAATAAGGTATGTATTATCTGGACTTATTTCACTTATTATTTCTTTTTTCTTTATTTCATTATGTTACGGGCTAACTTCTTATAAAAAATAAAGAACAAATGATTTGTATGTTTTAAAAAGTTTAAGTTATAATTCCAATGTATTTGTGAAAAAGACTACATAAGTCGAAACGATTTGTAGAGTTTTATATTAAACTTTAAACAACAAAAGAATTTTTCTTTAACGTTACTCAATAAAAATAAATGAGTGCATGAAAGATAACAAAGATAATTACTTATCGTACCCTTAAGATATAACAGACACCAAAAATGCGAATGATATGTAAAGTTAATTGGTAAAAGTTTATGATTCAATTTCTTTAACAAATAACAACTATTTATAAAATTTTATTTAAAAAAAACGACAAGTGTTCCAGTATACAGTGTATTCGTTGTCATGGTGCAAAAGCCAATTTTTGTTCTT
>NW_020440448.1:3235-5003 GCF_000699045.2 Agrilus planipennis | reverse complement strand
ATATAAATATTATGTAATATGCATTTCTAATCGATACTTTAGGAAATAATAAAATTTCACCAAGTGTGAGTGCGGTGTATTTATAATTCATTTAAACGGAATTGTACTATTTAATTCATTGGTCTTGAAAAACTACAATTATTCTTTTCGCATAAAACTTTTTTCAGAGAGCAACTCCACTCAATATTTTTTTTTTCTTGTATCGATATTATTTTCACTTACTATTCTCGTCCGAAGTGTGTGATTTGCTCTCAGATTCCTTGTCTTTACCATCCACGTCAGTGGGGTCGTTAAGTGCACTAGATTCGTGATTGCTATCGTCCGATAAATGCAAGGCTATTTCTAAGTCCCTAAGTACTTCGGTCTCTTTGGCGTCAATCAGCGAAAAACGATGATGCAACGCCATCAGGTGCGCAAAGGTCAAGTTCAAATGTGCATGCAACCCCAACAATACCACCTCTCTGAAATGGGCGGCGTAGAGGTGCGCTATAACGTGGAACAATAGTCTAACTATCTTCCGAACTATAGACGCGAACGATGACGGAAATTCGTTAGCTGAAAAGACATTTGAAATATAGAATTTTAGATACCTTTATGTTTAAATGAATAATAGTAAGATAAGCATGGGTTATCTATTTCTAAAACTAAAAGTCTTAAACTTTTTAAACAAATATCTAATACTGCTACTTATTTAGCCTCAAAATATAAGACTTGAAATTGCACTGGTTTTTAAGTAAAAAGTACTTTTTACTTGTTAACTATCGATTGAATTTTAATACAAAATACGTAATTACACGTTATTAAAGCAAGTGAAAAAATTGATGTAAAATTGGACAGTATTATTTAGTATTTGTTTAACAACAAAAAAAAATGAATGTAATAAATATTTGGTGCCTTTACTATCCGGATTCTATTCAAAAATTATGAAAATTTGTAATCTGAATAATTATTTCTTTTTTAATAATGTTATGTATTTACTTACCGTATTTAGTAGGAAAGATATTTTCATCACTAATAGTTTTTTGTATAAATGTCATGACATAGTCTATGTACTGAGGTGCGGCTACTTTAGTTTTTTTACCTTTTTCGTCGAACCATAGGTAAGTTCTAAAAGTAAATCAAAAAACATTCTAATTAATTAGGGGTACATTACAATTTATTTGTTTTCACGAACCTTTGGCCTGGTCCAGTCATATCAGGACAACTTGTATTTGTGCAAAATTCGCTTATTGTCCCATAAACTAAATTCACATGGTCAAATAGAGCCATTGCTGTAATATGAATTGCAACAAATACTAACAAAACCTTAATTTTTTTAAAAATTGCCCAAACTAATTAAATTACTAACAAATATTTGCAAATTAATAACACATGCTTAAATTTTCATTGTTAATTTAAACTAAACAGTAATTTGAAAAATCCTGTTCATTTTAGCAGTAGTTATGGCAATAACATCGTTTAAGAAATCATTTAACAATATTTCTTGTTTATATTATACATATATAAAATACACATATTTTAAGAGCTGAAATGCTTTGATTTTTAACAGTTTATAAACATATGACTGACTTACTGTGTGATGCAAGCCATTCATTGTAATCTAGACCAGCGGGCAATTCTACTAATGTTTTCATGTCCATATCGGGCAATTTTCTTTCTAGAACAGCTGCTTCTAAGTATAATTTTGAGTCGGTTGACGTGCCAGTTTCGATGCCTTCCCTTTCTTTGCGCCTTGCCTTCCTGTTAAAAAGAAAAATAGAAGTTACTG
>NW_020440448.1:0-2678 GCF_000699045.2 Agrilus planipennis | reverse complement strand
CAGAAATTTGTGTGTCTAAGCTGCAAGAATTGTAATTTTGTTGCCACTCAGTTATACCTTAATTATATATGATTTAATTAACATTTTTTTCAAATAGACTTTCAAAGTTAATTTTAAATTCAAATATTTTTTCATTACCACAATATGCAGTTAAAAAAACCTACCCAACATACATATTGATGAATACGCAAGAGTACATATGGTTCGCAATTATTTTCTAATCGAAATGTTATTTATAAATACAAAAAATTTTTTTCATTGAAATTTCGTTTTATAATGTTACTGGAAATATTAAAACTACACGATAGATACATCACCATTACAAAATATTTATAATCATAATGAATATTTGTTAGCTATAAAACTGATTCATGTATTACCTACCTGTTAATGTTGTTATTCACTGACAAAAATAACAAAGTCATCTAATTACCTTGAAAATTTTGTCAAAGTTTAAACAAACTAAAATTTCTGAATTTAAGTATCGAAAGGTGGACTATTTAACTCTACAGCTTTTATTGTGAACATAGAAAACTATGTTAACAGGCACTATTTTGTTCCATTATTATCATTTTGAGTTTTACATATTCAATTTGGATTTCTATTTGACTTTGTGAACAGTTCAATTTTGTTATTTTTTTTACTGTGTATACAAGAGCAAATCAAATCAATTAGACTTTAAAATTTTCATTACAACAACTAATTTTGGATTTTAATAATGAGATTATCTACTGTTTATGTTTAATTTTATGCCTCACTGGAACTAGTGAACATGTAAAATAACTATGATGTAGCATATTAACNGCCATTGAAAGGTAAGGGTACATTTCTCCTTTTTTTATCTAGCCCTATGCAGTTAAACATTAGTTTCTCTGAAAAGCGCTTAAATTTTTAACAAAAACGCAAACTATGCTTCAAATTTTAGTATGCATGAATTTCTTCTTCATTTGAATTTCAAAAAAGTCATTTGTTCGTTCTGTACAATATGTTCTTTTTAAATTAAAAGAATTTAAATTTATGTTCATGAAAGAAAATTACATTTCTTATGTTTTGTTTGAACATTTTTTTAATAATATACATTTAATTCAAATTATCAATAGTGACCGTTTGTTGAAACATGTTGAATAAATATGCAATAAATACAACAAGTACTTACTGTTGTTGAAAATGAAACACAATTAATATTGTTCAAACATTTTAAGTTTATTTTATTTAATCCATTTAATATGAATGTTTTCTACCATTCGTTTGTAAATTGACTTAGTGTTTTATATGTAAGTTTTTTTCAAACAATGCAAGAATTTCTTCTAGCGTATTTTTATCAGTTCATTTAAAAAATGTTAATTTAATATTACTCGGTATTTATAAGTCTTGGTGTTTTCATCTCATAAATAATAGTGCTTAGAAATATGTGGTTTTGCTGTTTTATTTGGTAGTTGTTTAGTTTTTCTAATAAAGTTACTTTTTTTTTCTATTTAATAGCCTTAGAGCAGAGTGGTTATATTCTCAAGGCCGGGGTAGACATTTTAGAGTGGGCGAGCAGAAAGAATTAAGTCAGTATCTTGCAACTGTTTGTCCTTTGACAGGTGAGGCTCTAGAGACCGAAGAAGATCGCAAGCTAAAACTGATTCTTAGCAAAGCACAACATCATCAACAGCAGCTGAGAGATCAGCAAACAAACAGTAGGTTTGCTAATCTAATCATATGATATTTTGTAGGCTTCTGCTGTTATTTATTGACTGTGAAAGTTTGGTTCTGGGTTTGTTGTTTTATTACCTACATTGAATCCTGGGTAACATGGGACATCTTCAGAGTAACATGAGCTGATGACTTCTGTAATTGTTCAAAGTGAAACAATTCAAAAACCAAAACTTTATGGTCACTATGTCCATTAGGTTAATTGACTCATAAAAATCGTTATTACCAATTACTTTATAAAGGAAATAGTATCTTTGGATTTTAGAAGTTTGATTTTCTTTTAGAAAACCCCTAAACAAGCTTAGCTTTTAGCTGTTCCCATGTTGCTGATTTTAGACCCTTATTTCTTCTAATTCCAAATTGGTCTTCCCTAATATTTCTCCACTCTTATTATTATTATTCTCTGTACAATTCTAGTTAAAATATTTGACGCAACGGCAGTTAAATTAATTGCTAAAATTCTCGCATCTTTCCACGTCTCCCCTTTTTGCGTTTCCGTTTCATAATCATCCCAAACTTTTTTCGTGAAGTATATATGGCTTAGTAGATTAAATAAGCCAATTTTGTAACAATTGAAATAACCAATTTATTTGTTTCTAACACAATTAGATTTCAGGAATTATACCTGCATGGGAATAAAATAGGTCATTTACATCAGTGTGATCGCTTCCTTCCAACTAGTTTAGTAACATTAACATTAGCTTCGAATAACATTGCAGATCTTAATGAAATATCTCATCTTTCACATTTAACGAATTTAACATCCATCTCCATTTCCAATAATCCCTGTGTCAATTTTGTGGGTAGCAACATGTATCCTTAAATTGTTTTTGAAAGGGGGTGTATGTTACATATTGGGAGGACTGTTTATTAAAAAAAGATATTTTGCTCAATAAAAAAGTAACAATATTATATCATAGGGTTATTCAAGTTTTATAGACTTCTAAATGTTTCACAGAAGTTAAGAAAGGATTGGGGAT
>NW_020440447.1:0-5002 GCF_000699045.2 Agrilus planipennis | reverse complement strand
AGTAGTACGGACCTAGGCACGTGCCTAGGCCTTAGTGCGCCCCTGTTCAGAAACGAGATATAAACTTTCTTAAAGAAGAGCAAAAAACCGATAAATCAATTGCAAGGTAATACTTACACTATTTTATGAGAACATGTAGAATTTATCTTTCAATTAAAAAGGCACTTATTACCTGATCGAATTTATTGACAGATAAGCCATTTGTTTTTATCACATTGGTTTAGATAAAAGAGGAAAGTAATAATTACGCAGATATACAATATCAACATTTTATTTATTCTTATTTTGTACATCACAGGCAATCCTTTACCTCAGCCCCATTTTACAAATCAATGAAATTCATTTTTACAGGTCATATATATATATATATATGTTTTACACTNATTACATAGTAAGGAAGTAAGTAAAATCAACACATCAACACATTTACTTATTTTCCAATCACAAAAAAATTTAAAACCTACCTAGAATTAATTAATAAGTTTTAAATCGTAGGTATAACATACTATTATGTCTTTATAGAAATTATATTATTTATAGGCACCACATCATAAGTTTTAGAAAAGTATAAACCTACAGGGAAACATTCGGTAACCTTTTTCTTTATAAACAACAAAAACTAAAATCGAAACGAAAATATTTTTACTGATTATGATAAGTACATTTTTTCAAAAGTGAAAATTAACACAAAAGCATTCAGTGAAGTTGACTTAAGTAGGTATTTTTTAATCATCTGTGTGGACTATCAAAATTTTATAAGGCTATTTAACACCCATGATTAAATAAGCATTTAAAAATGCAATCTGAAATTAGTAAGCAAATATTATTTATGCTGATTGAAACGACTTGTAGTATAAGTAGATAAACAAACAATATTAGTTAGTTTAGGTAGTTAACGCATTCAAGGGCAAATTAGACAAGGAAGATGTTAAAATACTTTGGCATCTACAACTTCATGGTCAGTACTGACACTCAAGTTTGTCTAATAAAAAGTAATGAAACTATTTCTGGCTTATTATACCTACAATTCCAATAAAACGGTTGGAAAACTCAGAAAAAAAAATGAACTTGTGCTTAGGAGGTACCTAATATATAAAAATTGCAGTTCGGTACCATCACAGAATTAAAAAAACGATAAAAAGCATCATTAACTTTTAATATAATCGTAAAACAATAGCACCACTTTTTATTTTTTATTAATTACATCTAATAGCGTCTATATACAGGTAAATTTCGAACTTTCTAGGTACCACAATGGTAAGATAAAAGTTAATTCTTTTCATAAAAACCTAGGCGTAAACAGAAAAATTTTATTTTCTTTTTATACGTACTATTGTATTTTTAAGACCTATTGTTTTAAAGTATACGTAACTGTGACTGAGTGGGCAAAAATTAAAAAAAAATACCCCGATGAAAAGGACATAACAATTAGGTATATAATAATAAAATCCTATTAGGCAATTATTTGTATTGCATCCACTGAATAATTACTACACCGTTTGATATACGCAAAATGTAAATCCTTTTAATCACATTCATTTATTATTTATGTTTAATTAATTGATTTACGCCTCACTAATTTTCCAATAAAACGATTAATTGAGAAAGGAATAAATTTCGTAACACGGGCCTTTCATTATGCAATAAGCCCTTTCAAACCTCCCTTAGAATGAAAATATTCAACATGTTAATAATAAATATCAATCGCAATTATCGGAATATCACTAAATAAATCAATTGTCCTACTTCATAACTATCCAGTTATGTAAAAGACACTCGATAGTGTGAACATCGCCATGAAAACCCCCCATTACGTGAACCGAACATTAATTATGTTATGAATTAAACATTCGCTTATAGAAATTAATGTCTATTGACTTTAAAATCTGATATTTCGACGCTGCTTTTACGCCATTACTGTAAATCCCCTATATACTGGTACTTCCCCGAAAACTAAGAGAAAACTAATGATAAGAAAAAAGCCAGTACTTCTTTCGTGAAACATGATATTAACTTGCAATTGTTTAATACTTGTATGTAAATGTTTGTTTTAGTAATTAATGCTGTTTATTAAGTCCACATTGAACATTCATTAACATGAACAATTGTTTTTTCTTTTTTGGTTCACACTATTGAGTATCCATTGTAGTTACCTATAATGGCACAAAACTTTTTACATACAAATTCATTCAATATACTAATGGATAAAACAAAAATTTTGTAAAGAAAACATCAAAACTTTTTAATCATAACAATTTGTTTTGTAGAAAAGATATTTTTTTAAATTGCTAATTGTTTAAAAGACTAGCATTTAAATTGCAATTCAATAAAACAGCAAATACTGAAGTACTAAAGTTTCAATGGAAACCTTACTTTATTTTTTATAAGATGACCTAAAGAAAAACCATCGCTATACAACATTAGCACTTCTCGAGTTTTCCATGGGCACTGGGATATATGCAGGGGTTTCTTTCTTCCTAAATGTCACATAAGTGTACAGCAAACTTCCAATAACACTAAAGTTCAATCCAACAAAGTTAATCCACGAAAAGATGTAATCACCCCCAATGACCATCCCCAAATACGTCACTAGAATGTTTTTTAAGCACCCGATGATTGTTGTTGTTAAAGCAGAATTGTGCAAGGTGCACAGCACTACACTGTAGGATAATACAAATCCCATAACACACGACATCAGGAACTGTGCAAGAAACACAACATTTGTCCATGATTCAAAATTGTAAGATTTCTCCAAATCACCACTGTAATAAGCAAAGAACAGTGCTGGGAAAATCATGAACAATGAATTGTAAAACATAAGCCCATATTTTCCTAACTCTTTTGAGTCCAGCTTCTTTTTCATATACACCCCATTAGTTGCAGTGAAGAAGTCATTTAGTAAGACAAATATGTAACCCTGTAGATTAAATCCTAAGTCATCACATGCAGCTAAAACTGCCCCCGCGACCATCATATACACACTAAACTGTACACTGAAAGAAGGCCTTATTCCTAAAATGTACAACTCCAAAACCATTGTCATAAGTATGGAGAATCTTCGCAATGCAGTGAACATTGGTAAACTCAATTCTTTGGTTCCTCCTAGGCCAAAAAGCATATTTCCTACGTATATAAGTGGGAGAGGCCATACTTTTCGAAATGTATTAGGCTCTAAATCAGGATATTTAACAATTCGTAGCTGTTTTGCTATGAAAAGCACTATTATAGTTGCTGTCATTTGACCTAACCCTAAAACTTGAAACGATGGGAATCCATAAGAAGTTAGAACTGTCTTGTTAACAACAGTTATCATAAAAGAAGCTATTCCGTAGAATAAAGCTGATCCAACTCTTTTAAAGAATGAATGTCCATCGCTGCTATTATCATCGAGACATTGGGTGACAGAAACCATTATTGTAAATTAACACTGGATACACGAAAATTCACAACTACATGTTCTGTACGTTACTTTGAACGAAATTAACAATTTACCGTGAGATTAATTGCGTCACTGCTTTTTATCTAATCGAAAAACGACTACATAACCTACATAACCTGCATTTTTATTATATTTTATTTACTTATTGTCCCCACAAAAATTTGCGACTGTGCCCCCTCTCTCTTGCAGAGACACCTACAATTATTCGAAGGAAGATACCTTCAGCGCCACATATAGTTAAAAAATCTAAATTGGGAAAATGAGCTTTCGAATTTAATATCTGCCCTTAAATTCAAAAGAATCATAATTCCCAAAAATAATATAAACAAATTATTAATAACACCATTTCACAATTTGAAGCAATTTATAAATATAAATATTGTTAAGATACAACTTACCCCCTTTTTGGATGAAAATAATGGAAAACTAAAAATACTAATTTAATAAATGTTTATTTTCTGATTTTATTCACTTTTACTGTTTTTTTCAAAATAATAACGCAGTGAAAAGTAGTAGAAACCAACTTCGTTTGAGAAGGTTTAAGTATTCGCTGACTTATGGACGAAATAATGTGGACAATAGCTACTAGAGAGCAGCACGTACTTTGAAATCTAATATTATTTGAAAATTTGAATCCTTAAAGTAAAAAGGCTTTTACAATAATTCAATTGATTCATCTGTTTTTCCGTTTTTGAGGTACTTTGACGACGAAACGAAGTAAATGGCACATTTTAATGTTGTAAATGATTACCATCATATGCATTTATCTATTCACTTGCATGTGATTAAATAATATAATTTATATAATTAATTACAAACAGTAATAGACAATTAGCAACTGATTGCTTATAAAGTGGCGATATCACATTATTATGTCTATTTTTATTGTCAAGATAAATATGCTAAGAATTTTGCATTAGACATCTTGGTTTCAGTCATTGAAAGATGCTGACCTCCTTTTTCGATGTATTAAAACCCTTCTTTGGCATCCTTGCAATGACTTTTCTCTATTGCATTTATATTCAATTATAATTCAAATAAATATAAGTAGCATACATTTGTAAATTGATGGCATGAATTTCTCGGCCGGCATTTCTGAATATATACGTAATCGGGCTTAATGATAATCGTGGTCTAGGGTTGTTTCTCCTTTTGGTAAGAACACCAATGGAGCTATTTATTCGATGTTTTACCAACTATTAATGTTGTAATTCTCAAAGAAAGTAACGAAAGTCAGCACGTAGTTAATACAGAGGTCAACTGGGCCTAATGTGGAAGCAAACTAAGGTTGACATGGAATCAGCATGGAACTCAAACGAAGTCAACATGGAGCTAATATATGTAGACAGCATAAAGCTAATTCTGCACCAACTTGAGTTTTATATGGAGTCAATATAGATTTAATACTGAAGTTAATACAGAGATAACATGGAGTTCATTAATAAATAACTTGAAGCATGTACGAAGCCAGTATTAAGAAGACAATTCCGAAATAATATGGAGCTAATACGAAGACAACATGGAGTCAAGAAGGAGTCAACATGGAGTTAATATTGACGCAAC
>NW_020440446.1:0-5019 GCF_000699045.2 Agrilus planipennis | reverse complement strand
AAATACTGCATTACCATATTGTAAAAATAGGTATACCTGGTAAATTTATAACTTGGATGGTAATTAACTTTTTTTTTTTGGGAAACACGTTACGAAAATGTAACCAACTGCAACGTCAGTCAGTGCGGGATTTCCACACGGTATTATTCCCGATTATATAATTAATTAGCACGAAAATTTAAGATATAAGCACGGAAAATTAGTGTAAACCACAACCTAATTGCAGAATAACAATAAATAATCTAAGATGAACAGAAAAAAATTAATCGCGTATCTATACGTTCGTATAATGCAGGCATGATTTAACACCAATAAAAAAGCGAGTCACGTATGTAAGAGAAACTATAAATTCACTGTCAAGAGAATCAGCACAAGGCAAACATTAAAAATAAATATGGCGCTTGAACACGTTAAATTCGTTATTATTATGCGACATACAATTTTTTTTTTTTAATTTAAATTAGAAACTTTTGCTTTCAGCCATTTACGTCATTTATCTTGTGGTCATATATTGCTTGACAAGTACCATGGCAATTTGTTTCAAATATTCTCGACGTAGCATCAAATGTTCATCATGCAATTTTTCATGAATAAGCTATCCCAAACAGTAATTATTTAGATTATTTTAATTTTTTATTTAATAAAAATATGTTTTATTCAGGACACTTGCAATTTGTTATTTTTTAATTATATTAAACTATCTGATATTTTCTAACTGAACTTTTTGCTAAATTGTTCGTGTTAAACAGGTTTTGAATGCTAATGCCAATGTTATTGATACAACGAGATGGCCAAAAATTATAGATGCTGAATCTTTAAAACACTTCAAACCTTTGAACAATAATATATTTTTAAAATGCAATTTAAATTCGATAAACAGGGCAAGAAGAGCAACTGCTTGATATGAATTTTAAATTATGTTTTGCATCAGTAGATAGTTTTGCTATTAATTTATAAAATAAATTATGTATATTGCAAAAAAAATTAACTATTATATCAATTCATAATGCAGCATTGATTGTTCTTTCCTTTTTTCTCTAACCAACCTTCTGTGTTCTACCATCCTATATTTCCTTTTTTTATTTTTTTTTTTAATTTATAAATTAACCGACGTTTTGGTCAAGTTAAATATTGTAGAAACCATTAATTCACATGATCCTATTAGGCGAATCGGCTGATCATTAATTAGCTCCATATCGACAGAGAACAAGTATGGAATTGTGCAAAATCTAATTATTAACATTTTGTTTCAAGTATTCTCATAACATAATCTGCATTTTAAACAAGAAGCTTTAACAAATGTTTCTACTGATCGTAAGAAGACATAATCGACTAAACTGTTAAACATTGCCTTGCAACTAATATCGACCAAACTGGTCGTCTTTTAGAATTTTGATTAATAAATCACAATAAAAATAAAATAGACTTTCTGTACTCAAACAAGAATCTCTTCAATAACCGAAGTGTCTTGTCAATAGGTAGCACACTTTTTTTTTTGAATTTGAATCACTTATGGGAATTCCAAAATTTATGTAATTAAGCTGTAATAGCTATATTGTAACTTAATATACTTGTACTATTGATAATGGCTTCCTAGAGGAAACAGTTATCCAGCTTTTTGTGTTTTGTGCTTTTACTTATTAGAACTTTAAATCTATATTTTATAGTTGTAGAAAAAGCATTAACTTTCTGTATAGACGTAAAACCTACCAATTTTATTGAATACACTCATCTGACTCAATTTAAACTTTTTTATTGACGATGAAGTGCATGTACGTCTTGTTTAATAATTTATTATACGTGTGTACTTTTACAACTGTAGAATATATAAACGATGTGCATTATTTGGTTCGGAACGATTTACTAACTGATTTTCATCGCTAGAGGAAGAAAACATGTGCATAATTAAGGGAAATCGCATGAAAACTTTTGTAAATTCAACGTTCCAGTTTGTTAGCCAAGAAATATAAAGCGGTCAAAGTCGCTAAGTTTTCATTGGCAATACGAAGGCTAAAAATAAGTTTTAATATTATCGAAAAATTTATAAACAAGACTCTATTTTCATAAGAAAATATATATAATTTCTGCTTGCGTATACGGAAAATATAAGCATCATCACATCGAATATTTGTACAATCAATTTGAAAAATGTGACATATTGAAAAGCAAAACACAGTTTAAATATATCTGATTTTTCCTGGACATTTTCCTGTAAATGAAATCAAAATACCCTAATTTTTGGTTTCTTTTGACAACTACACATAAAACTATTCCAAAAGTTGTTCACGCATCCGTAATTTCCCTGAAAATTTCACTGTTTTTTCTATTCGACAAAAACATAACTACTGTAAGTGTTTCTGTGCACTTTCTTACATTTCGATAAAACTCAGCTTTCTGAAATAATTTAAATAATTGCAAATAATGTTCAGTTCCGGATTGCAAATCCCGGCAATTAAACACTTTGTATGAACCAGGAGATATCATCTTTTAAACATCAATTAATCCAATGTATATAAGTTTCAAGTAAGCAACAATATCAAAACAAATAACAAATTAATGACAAAAAAGTTTATGAAGAAACTTTTTGTTTTCAGAAAAGTTTTTATAAATGATCGTGGTGTTTTACCTTTTTCTTTTGGAATAGTGGGCAATTTGCGGAGGAGCCTCTTGGGGCATGGACATCGGCGGTACCTGAGCATTATGGGGTGGCGGCGGTGGTGGCAAATAAGTAGGGGGCGGCGCATAATGAGGAGGGCCACCCCCCGCGTAAGCGTACATATCCACTTTGGCGGCAGTTTTTTTAATCCAGAAAAACTATCTCTAGCAAAAACTGATCTCACTTTCAATTATTCAACAACATCTTTCGAAATACATGATAATAATTAAACTGCCGTTAAACTTGAAGGATTCAGTAGCACATTTCAAATGGATGCAGCCCCAGATCCACACGTCNATTTGCTTAAAATAACTAAAATAAAATAATACAGTTCTTTTAATATTCTAAATGGAAATTTTGAAATCATCGTGAGCAAAAGTAGCAGAAATTAAATTATTAGAAACAATGAAAGCAGTAATTATATATGTATACATATACACGTTGTTCAGTATTTAAAAAGGCCATAAAAGTATTTAAGTAAAAGCCAGTTAAGGAAGTAAAGAATTGCTTCATGTAATAATTATTATATGCGCTGTTTAAGTTAAGGATTATGATAGCATAATAGTTTTTCGAAAAAGGACGTTTTTAAATTGAAGGTTTCAGTAAGTCTTAAATTCTGATAACTCAATCTTTCAAATCTGATTCATATTAAATTTTATTATCTGTATTGTAGAGTATGCTTAAAGAAGAACTTAGAAGCATTTTTTGCAATAAAATCTTCACTTACGTTAATTGGTTATGTAAAGAAAAACTGGACTAATTGTAGGTACTTTCGCTTGTCCTACTTTATTATTTCACGTACGTGCATGTACAAAAAAAATGAAGACTAGATAATGTGGTCAACCATTTTTGTGGTTATCTCATCAAATATAATATCACCAATAAATTGTATAATATGAAAAATCCTACCCAGATATTATACAGTTAATTAGTTGAAACAAAAGAAATATTGTTAGTCAACAAAAGTAGGGTTTTTGATCCCAGAATTAATTATCGTTAGCTATAATAAAACAGTAATAATATTCAAGATAAATAAAGAGAAAACGCATTTCAGTCGTCTGACCTGCAAATAAAAACCGGTTAAACCAAGTTTTGCATTAGATATAATGTAAAAAAATATGTTTCCTTAACGAAAGTCAAGTGTAACCCGTGCAATTTTTACAATTATTGTCAAGGCATATTTAGTTTAATTCAGTAATTTAAACAACAAACTGTTACGTATAATATAAAATTATAGCAATTCGAATACTTAGTGAACGAAACTGTGAAGTAATATTGCAAGTTGGCATTGCAATCTCACATAATATTAGAATTCTTCCACTTAAGGTAACTTGTCTTGAGCAGATTCACAGTTAGATTCCTACATCTTTTTAATCATTTAGCACATGAAGGTTACCAGGTTATACCTATGATATATGCATATGGATCTTTTAAATACTTCTTTAGATTTGAACGCCAAAAATTGGTTACCTCAATAAAAAATAATCCTAATATATTTATTTCATATTTCTGAAGGACAATTGAAACTCCTATAAGATCGTCAAAGTAATAATAGTGATTTGCGTAAAATTATGAAGAGACAGGGTTTAATTAATATTTCGAAAACGATAAATTGTAGAAGTACAAAAGCATCATAAAAGTCTACTTAAAATGAATTCAAAACCGTCATAATATGTATACAAGGTGTTCTATTTAAAATAACGAAGTTGGTGTCAACTTCTGGTATAACCGGAAGTGCTACATAGATACCGTTATTTTAATTGAGGAGAGCATACCCAATAACGCTATTGTCCAAATTTTCGAAATTAGAATCGAAATAGTTTCCGAAATATTCTAATGGGTGGTCACCATGAGACACCTTATATGTAAAACTAGGTTTTAGCTGCTACTTCGCTCGCGTTGATGTGCTAAATACTTATTAATAACCATCGATGACCACATGCAACTAACTTTTTCTGGATAAAAGGCACCCTACGTCCTTTTCTTTAATCCTGACAATGTGTACAAAATTTCATGATAATCGGTTATGTAGTTAAGGCGTACAATCACAACAAACAAATAAACAATCTCCCATTCGCATTCATAATATTTACTCTCATTCATCACATACATTTTACCGCCTGTCGGTCATGAAGTAAAATTTTCTTGGGTAATAAACAACAATAGGCTTTCACGGCCGGAATCCATGGTAGGATTATTATTCGGGCTGAAGAAAACCACGACCTTTCAGCCAGAATTATAATTCTGACTAATTTTGAAATTAGATTCATTAACCCTAGAGTGGGCGCGTCTTTTTGCGAAACGCTAGTAGGCGCGTAGGAAGTATTTTGCCGCCCCCTTTTCTTTGACCATTTTAACTAGTA
>NW_020440445.1:0-5012 GCF_000699045.2 Agrilus planipennis | reverse complement strand
TGATATAAAATATTGCTACCAGTATAACAAGAATTCTATCACATTATCGGGCTAATTAATGATCTATTTGTTGTCGGTTTTGCAAATAAATAGTATTTATAAGATTTACGTTTTATGATTTTACTAACTGAGATATTAATGTGAAAATTCATTTTCAATATTCCATCCACTACGAACTACCTCAGATTAATGAGGGAAAACTTCTGTTTCTGTCTTAGTAAATGTAAAATTGAAAATGAATTTTCACATTAGTATTTCATATTAACCTTGTAGGCTCGGTTTGTCGTGGTTGTTATCGTCTTCCACGTAGCTTAGTGGTCAAGGCATTGGTGCGTGAAGTCAAAGGTCCAGGGTTCGATTCTCGGCGGGGGTGTGACAACACCTACAAAAATTTTCCCTCAAAATCAATGGAAACTGAAAATCAATTTTCACATTAATATTTCAGATTAACCACTATTAATAATTAAAAATGTCTTATTAACTGAGGTCATCCAAATCTGGTGTTACGTACATTTCTACGATATTCAACCAGTGGACTGTATGCAACCAACTATACCGAATTTAGACCCACTCACTGTTTTCCAATGACTGTTTGCTTCTACCTACTCGAATACATGAAAATGACCAAAAAAAGGATTGAATTTGACTATCGGATAGGGATACCCGGTCACTGATAGTAGCTGGGTAATTAATTTCCTTTCTGTCTGACCGTAACAAGACTAGATCTTAAAAGGTTTTTTAAAAGTCGGTAATCATTTTGAAGAGAACATCTGCTACTATCAACACAAATTGAATTCGTGAGTATGCGTTGCCCGGGCGCCTTTTCATTTTCATGCAAATCAGGTGGTCGGACCGCCGATCTCGGGGTTCCGAGAGGAAGTTAAAAATTACAGGAATAATGTACGCATAAAATCAAGCAGTCTGGCTCTCAACTCGGCTCGTTAAAAAGCCCTTCGGTTTTATCTTTAAACGAAATTAGAGATGAAAACATTTCCTGCAAAACCAATAATAAAAAATTCAGATCGCCGACGTCTATGCATATACGTATTATGTAGATAGTAGATACGATGAAAATGGGCACTACGTTTGTGTTCCATTTAAAATTTTTTACGTGTTCTCTCTGGACTAAAATTATACACCTCGACTTGAAATGCAATGCTTGTAGATAACCACATACATTTTTGCTAGTAGATGTAAATGAACGAAGATAATTTCCAACAAGGATTCTGTTTCCAATTAAACCATGTAGGGACTTAATATTAAATGAGACACTGTAAAAATATGAATTTGATTGATTATTAGCGGTATAGAACCCTCAGGACGCGATTCCTGTTACCACAGGTTAGCGTAAATTATTTTTAAAGTAAAATATCTCTTGGTACTGATTGTGGCTCAGCTCAAGCAAAAAAATCAATATCGGTCGACGCGTCGTCCGGTCGCGCGAATAGCAGACGTCTCTCCTTGCGCACGCGCAGAAAAGCTCAAATCTATCTAAACCTGTCAAACTGAACATCTGCCAGACGCCCCGTAACGGCGAATATCTCTCATTATGAACCGAATATGGTTCTACAGACGTTTTCATAAACTTCATCTCTGTAGGACTCATTTTTTCTAAAATGTGTATAGGTGTATCCAATGACTTTGCCCTTCGTGTGACTAAGTGCATGAGAACCATTAAAATACATCTATATTTGTATGAAATTATGAATAAACATGACATAATATCGAAATTTACATATCACGCGAGTTCTTGTACAATATATACGACGGACGTATGGCCGAAACACACGAAACGCTGCCTATTTCCGCATTAACCAAGTGTTTTACGATACCATAAACAGCAGCGTGCTTAAATTGCCTCCATCGTTCCGAAATACGTTAACTCTCTAATAACAATTCGTTTCACTCATTCCATTATAGATTCCGCTTCAATCGAACGTAACGGATAAAATCTAAATCCAATGTTGATTTCTAATGCTAAAGAAGTTATTTGACAAACGATACATGTGTATACTATAACTATCTCCGAAACCGCAATTAATATGTGTTAATAAGTAACTAAACTAAAGATATTTCAGCTGTTTGGAGATCAGAACTGTTCGGACATTTGTTCTCTATGAAATATAAGAGGGACACAGTAAAAAAATAAAATAATATGTCAAAGTCAAAGAAATAAGATTGTCATGAAATAATTCGACATGTGGTAGAGGTAATTTAAAATGCCATGAACCTTAGACCTGGCTTGCGCAGTGAGTCAATGTTTTCCTAATGTATAATATGGATGCAATAAGACCCGCCTTTCGCGGTTTACGACATTCTAAATTATCAATAGCAATTGTTTCTTTTGCTTATACTGTCATGACTACATGAGCAGTAAAATGATCATACACTGAAGGATCTATTTTATAGTAGGGACCGTAAAAATAGGGTGGTGTTTGAAAATTAAGTAGCTATATACGTACTTGATATGAGAAAAGCTAGCTATTAAATGAAAAATACCATTCATTCTCTAAGTTTTGGTGAAATAACTTCTGCACCCATTTTGATGCTTTGATCATAATTCATTGCAGTAGAAGATCTTGTGTTACATTTGTTTTTGTCTTATTACTTTTTGCCAAGTTTTCTGGATTTTCTTTTATTTGTATTCCTTTGTTCAAGTACTAATGGAGATTTTCAAACTTCTTTGTATTCTGTTGTGAAACGAATGGCAAAAAAGTTTGTCACATCAAGGGCTAATTCCACATAGAATTCGAAATTACTTCTTCGTTTAATTAATGTTTAAATCCGCCTGCTCTTTTTTCGCAGGAGTCAAATCAATATATATTATAAAAGAAAGAACATAATGTGCGTGATGTTTTATAATGTGGTAATCCTCTGTCTCCTGTCCATGAAGACGGTTCCCGTTTTTACTCGAAGGGCGTGCTGGAAGTTTCGCCCTCTAGAACCTTTCAGAAAATTCGAGAGCATTCCACAATACTCTAGAACATTCTGGAATGTTGTCGAATGTTCGGGAACATCCTAGATCATTGTGGAACGTTCCAGAACACTCTCGAATGTTGTGAAATATTGTAGAACATTGTTGATTATTCGAAGCCTTTTTTGTATGAATGGACCTACCTGTTGGTGGAAGTATGTAGAGCAAGATTCGTCGTGAGTTTCAACGTTCGGGAACATTTTCGAATGTTATGGTATGTTCATATCATTAAGAAACGTTCCAGAACACTTAAATATTGTGAAATGTTCTAGAACATTGTGGACTATTCGAAGACTTTTTTGTATGAGTGGACCTACCTATTGGTGGAAGTATGTAAAGCAAGATTCGTCGTGGGTTTTACCGTTCGGGAACATTTTCGAATGTTATGGTATGTTCAAATCATTAAGAAACGTTCCAGAACACACTTAAATATTGTGAAATGTTCTAGAACATTGTGGACTATTCGAAGCCTTTTTGTAAGAGTGGGGTTACCTATGTACCTCTTATATTTGAATGTTTATCCTTTTATTCCAACTACTCACAATCTCATATCAAGTTCCTGAGCGAAGCCGGGTATTCCAGCTACTTTTCAATAAAACTGAAGTCTCTTACAGACTTGATCAGAACATGATATTGATCACCTGCCGGTCATAAAAAAAGATAGAGTTATGACTAAGCAACTGGTGAGATTTTGCTTCTAATAAGACTCCTAAGTCAGAAATGCTCTGGTGTCCGAACAATTCGTGGCTTCCAACCAACGCAACGGCACCGTGCTCCTCACTATATAATAAATGACGCCTAGGCATGAAGGAAAGAGCCAGTCGTCTCCCGTTGTGCCGGCGTTCAAACAATAAAAGGTGATCGAAGAAGGCTTCATGACGGAATTCGTTAATGAGCCAAACCGGTCCGCTTTAATGCGGCTAAACGACGACTTCCCTTACTCGCATTAATAATATTTCTTCCACCGGCGGGCTCCGAATAAATATCACATGAAACTGGAAACTCGAGAACATTGGATATTTTACGAACCCAACTTTCAAAATTTTCCGCAACATGTAAATGTACTTACAAAACATTTTGAAATGTTGACATTTCGGAATATTTATTGCTAACTTAATTCTTGATTAAACTTCTTAATTACGAGCTCTGCCTCGCGCGGTAAAGTTGGCCCAACTGCTCAAATTATAGAGATTGCGAATTTATGTCATTACATCTTTCTCCATTAGAGACTGAGCCCGCGCTGTATGCAATTTTTCCCTCGGAGCCATCGGTTGTCTTTTTAGACAAAAAAGATTTGTATTTAGGTAATAAATAATACAGGAATTGGCGGTTTATGTTTGGCGTAAAACTTTATGATCGTAAATCAGATGTAAGCCGCTGCCGAACCTTCGGAATCGGTAAATCAAAACGTTTCTGTGAATTGTTTCGTTTCGAATTTCGTCTGGCGGATGCAAAACTATACAAAACTTGGAAAGCTTTTCCTTCCTGCTCGAAACTTTCCACTTCGAGGTAGTTAGAGATCAAGAACCTATAGCGGATTTGCTTACAGGAAGAGCGAGTTTTAGTTTCATTCAACTTCTCCGCGAAGTCCTCTCTAAGTTGTAACGGAAGCCGCGGGCGCCAGTTAAATTTTACAGCTCTTATTTTTGTTGCGTTCAAACTTTATAAGTATCATACAAACTGCCATTACATTGTAACCCTCTCTTCAATCGATAGACAGCCACTGTTCACTACAGAGTGTTAGCCAAAAAGGAAGCTGCAAAGCCACATTTAATTCGTTGAGTATACATACCGGATGCGAAAGAGTAAATCTTGGTATCCGAATTGCTGCTTGCTAGAGATGTGTAGTCGTACGTGTATATATCTTCGCACAACAGCCACGGTTCGCATCTTCGTACAACTTCCAACGCCAGTCGTTCTACGTTGTCGGTAAGCTCGCGTTGTACTTACTGTTATTGACGAGAGCGCCATATTACAACTCAGTACCAAGATCCGCACTTTCGCAAACGGTATAGATTTCCAACGCCAGTCGTTCTAC
>NW_020440444.1:0-5117 GCF_000699045.2 Agrilus planipennis | reverse complement strand
GTTGCGTTTATCTTTTTTCATAATTTTAGTTTGATGGGTATGTTTTTGGAGTACATTTTCAGCAATATTTTTAAAAATATGAGATAGGTAATAAAAAAATAACTCATTCGATCTTTCAAAGAACATTTCTCTTTAAAAATGATATTCATTAATATTTTCCCACAAACAAATTGAATTTGTAGCAATTGGGTCTGAGGCTCATGCCTGAGTGAGTGATCTTATTTAGGATTTCGTTTTTCTTTTTATGATCTGGAACCCTTAAATTAATTATCTAGGGGTCACCATTTGCATATCCGAGAGGAGGGGGTAGGTAGATATGGGTTTACGTTTCAATTCTTAGCAACACTTATCCTATTGGTAAATAATCATAATGAAAAAATTGTATTTTTTTGAAAGCACCATAAATAAGAATCAAAAACAGAAAAATTTTTGGGTGGTGGCTGAACCCCTATATCTCTCCCCCTTGGTCTTGGCCTTGTGTAGGTATAGCTGCATATGAACATGGAAATACAAAAGACTTTGCAATATATCTCAAATATTCTTAAAAAATTAATAGGTAACAATCCTTGGGGTGCGACTTTGGTCACCAAATGACCAATTTTTTATTGGATGTTGTTTGTACTTGGCTTTCACTTTCTTTATCAGTCAGTTTTGTCAAGGATTCGTAAAAAAAGTTGGAATAATTAGTGAGAAAGGGAGCAGTTTTTTGTGCGGTCCGTGGCGTGTGCGTAGAATTGTTGGCGTAGCTCGGTCGCGTGTGGTGCCCTCTGGTCGATCTGGGTCGTTCGTGAGTGTCCGCGTACGTTCGGGGTTGGAGCGACGCTATTCCGCCGTTGGTTGGCTGCTTATCGTAGTCGGTCCGGGCCGCAGCGGCGTCGCTTGCAGACAGTTATCGATTCGTCGACGTCGATGTGGTGGCTCATATACACACCCGCCATCGCCGCCGCCGCCGCCGCGACGCCGTCGCCGTCGCTGCCGCCGCCCGCGATCTAGCAGCAGCAGTGACTTGGGGCGTGTGCCGTTTGCGCTACTACACTGCACGTTACTCAGACGCCGCCGCCAAACTATTACCATCCATACCGCGGACGGGTTCGGGCAGAAATCGGCGCGTCGCGACGCCTCTCCGCGGACGGGGTGCAGGTGCATGAGAGTGTTACGAACACGTAAGTACTAATGACAATGACCAAGTTTGCGACGACGTTTCCAAATGAAGCACTCTGGCATGAGGAGAAGGGATCGTTGTGGTGCCTGGTGAATTGAGGGAGTAGCGGACAGGGTGCTCAAGGGGAGCGGCCCAAAAACCTATTACTCTGTCTTCAGCTGCAGGTACGTGCTAGAGACGTTTTTCTTTTGTGTTTCCAGGAAAACACCAGAGAGTGACCGAACTTCTCTGGGTGGTGTACATTTTAATGGGGTTAATCTGTGTGTGATCTTGTATTTTCCCCATTAAAATGGACCGCCTTGAATTTAAATGTTTTCGAAAAGATTTTCTGAAACTGGTTGACAATAATGAGAAAGGGCAGTTGTTCGGGAATGAAAATGATCGTATTTAAACTGGCGCTTACTATTGTAACAAATTACTGTCTTAGGTATTGATGTCTTACAGGCAATTTCCAAATGGTTCCGTTTTCACAATGGTTTAAACTGAAAAAACAATATCGATCGAAACATTTAGAATATATTCTCCATTTATTGTGATTGCTCCTTCTTACAAATCTTTTAACATTGTTTATTACATTGAAAAACAAAATCTTTAGAAATAATACTATGTTTCAAACTTTTGAAAACATTTACGTCGTTTTTGTAAAAGAAAGATTCCTTTCCTGTACTCAATAGTGAAGTTAAACATCATTCCTTCATTTGGATTTTTGAAGATGATGGTTTATTATGTTTAAAACTTTTTTCTCTTTTGAGTTGTTTAATTGTATTAAGTAAATCCTTGTAAAATTGAATACCATCATCAAAGAGAAATAATGAAATTGCTAATTGATATGGTCCTAGAAAGAGCAATCCCAGAGGTTACTTCCAATTGTGGTTCATCAATTTTGATATTGCTTTTTTCTTTTTGCCAAATTATGAATTATAGACATAAATTCTATATTTTCAAATGCCTATTATGACATGTTATCAATAAATTCTCAAAAAAAGGATAAAATTTCCGATTTATGTCTAAATGTAGAAAAATCAATTCCAGTAGTACAAAAGTAAACTACTTTGAGTTTGATATTCAGAACGTTTTTGCTAACATAAAATAAAATATAATTTAGAATAATGTGGCTCTATTTTGAAAGCACATACTCATTAAAGTTACAAATATAATTTTGTTATCCATTTTTTTTCGTTAGTGTTCCATTAAATTGATTTGCATTAATTTCATTTTAAAATCTACAATTTTTATATTTGTGTTCTAATCGTAAAATGAAATAGAAAGCGTAGTCACTCTCCGAAAGGATGAGTAATTTATCTATTTTACTGCATGTAGGTGCAAGTTTTAACAAACATTCCTAACGCAAACAACTTTTTATGAAGACACATTCACTGGAAACCAGTTTATTGTGCAATATGCTTTTCAGAAAGAGAATGTAACAGTTTAGCTTCAGATTGAAGGATCGAGGCATTGTTTGCTATGCCATGTTTACGTTAAGTTTTTCCCTGGTCGTTTATTATTCTTTTTACATCGTTTCAGAATATAAGGGAAATTGTTTTCACTGAAAAACTTTATTGGAAGACAGAGTGATTGCATGTAACTCTCTTGGTCTCTATCACACTATGCTTGTTTTCGTATTTTTTTATTTATTTGTTGTTTAGACTTGTGATGGATTCGGAAATCTTTCGGTCGTTGAAAATTGTAACTTGCACAGAACTAATACCGTTCTAGTAACTATAGAAAATACTTTGGTAATTGTATTGCTGAACTGTGAATTCTCAGTCATTAAAATTAATTAGGCCATTTCACAAAAAATATCTAGCAAGATTTGGACAGAGTAGAAAAAGACAATAAATTGTTTTATTTTATACTGCAAGGTCAAATAACCTGTTAAGATGTAGTTACGAATATAGTCGAAAGTCAAAGGAAGTTAAAAAAAAAGGTATATCACCTAACAAAGCCAGAAAAAATAAATAAAACTTTGGACAACCACAACATTGTCAGTTGTGGTTGCCCTTAGTTTTTTGTTTCATTTTGACTGTTTTTGCTGGGTTTGACTCCTTGTTAAACTTTGAGTATTCCTTATGCCAAACTATCTGTTATGAATAATATCTAGATGAAGTAATTAATTCATCAAATTATTTTGTATATAGTTCAGTTAATATAAGTTATGTCCAGCTATAATCCCTATTAAAATGCAATGTCTTGAAGAAATTCAAAATGAACGAAACATTGGAATTTTACAACAAAAGAAGTCATTCATCTGATAAAGTTCGAAAATTTCTTAATTATTATTAATCTTAAGACTTCAAGGAGATAATGGATACACCTGTAACATGCATATTTTGCTTCAGTATATTCAAAAAATTTCAAGGAAATCGGAGTGGTGGAGGTTCAGTAAAATTCTCCCAATCGAATGGATTTAGATCAGTATGATACCTAGATCATTTTTCGGGCGCCCAAAATGTGTGCAATATATTTCACCCTTGTTGATTCAAGTTTTTCTTTTGAATAGTGTGAGCCTGTAGGGAAATTCTGGAGTGGAATCCAACAGATAATGCTTCACTTTCTTACTGTCGTCAACTCGTCCGTCCCGTCTTTCTTCCCAAAAACTTCCATCCACTTATTTCCATGAAACTGAAGTAGGCTTTTTGGTCTTACAGTGTAGGTCAGTGTGCCCAGTACTATCAGCTAGTGGGCAGATTGACCACACAATAAACTCTCGTGGAATTTGCTTTTTTTTGTGTCCAACCGCTTCTTATTCCGTTTTACATTTATAATGTCCATGTTGGTTAGCAATTTTCCCTATTGTGCTATTGTCTACCGAAACGACTCTAGGAGTCGCATTTATTTATTTCAGAAGGGCCCCGGCCGGCTACCTAATTACTCTAATTAACGGAACGGCCACGTTCACGTCTTTTATTTTAACGTTTGTTCCAAACGGTAGATATAAAGTGGAAACGTGCGGTTCGCGTAAATCTCGTCCTTAAAATTGTTCGTTCGTTCCTTTAAATTAGCGAGACAGAGCTTTTTCCAAAAGAACATGAAAAATGCACGGAAAACGAGTTAATATAACGTCTAAAGATAGAGCAACTTTTTGTCGGCGCTTCTGTTATTTATTTAGCCTCAGAGGTTAATTTAGAAATTCGAAAAAGGTTGTTGTTTGAGCACGGCGCTGTACGGGTGCGAAACATGGATAGTGGGCGCGGTGGAAAAAAAAGGTTAGAAGCGTTCGAAATGTCATGTTATAGGCGAATGATGAGGAAACCGTCGACAGAGAAGGTTAAAAATGAAGAGGTATTAGAAAGAGTAAGAGAACAGAGGACTCTATGGAAGTCAATAAGAAATAGGCGAAACAGGTTGGTAGGACACCTTCTCAGGCATGAAGGTCTAGTCAGAGACATATTAGAGACAGAAACGGAAGTTAGGAGGGGTAGATGTAGACCTAGATTAGATTATTGTTAGCAAAATAGTTAAGGATGTCGGTTGTTCTAGTTTTAGGGAAATGCGAAGATTAGCTCAGTATAGGAAAGAGTGGAGGTGCGTGTCCAACCAGTCTTAGGACAGACGACCTTATGATGATGATGAAGAGGTCAGAGGTCTAAAAATTGGAACATGTAGATACACTTAAGTACTAAAAAAAATAACTACATTCCTAAATAACCAAAATGCTTAGAACTAAAAAAACTTTTGGGTGTTTCATTCCCACCAGTCACTAATGCTGGTGGGCGGGCAGTCCCTCCGGACTACGCCGGAAGGTAGGGCCCTCTTCAGCCTGCTTTTAGGAATCGTGGGAATGGGTGGGTGGTGGTTCAGATGAGAAAGATGAGACGGATGAAATGAAAACAGAAGAGAATGAAAGATTATCTGTGGAATATATTACTGCCTCAGCATTTGCCTAAGTGATCCAAGGAAACCACAGAAAAACTTGGACCAAGGCAGACGGACCCGGAATCGAACCGGCGTCCTC
>NW_020440443.1:0-5030 GCF_000699045.2 Agrilus planipennis | reverse complement strand
TGAAAATTGTCAAAATAATCAACCTTCAACCCTTTAACTTTTTATGTGGGTGAGACCGCCGCAAATTTTTTATGGGGTTTTACTCAGGTGGCCACCCTCTTTCGACCCCCCCCCCTTTCGGGATGGCCATCATCTAGACCTTTACCCAAATTATTTAGTCTCAAGTATGGATCACAATAGACTCAGCGGATTGACATTAATTTTAATAGGAAATAAGGTGACATTAAATTATACGATTAAATTCCTACTTTTGCAGAAATTAAAGCTAGGAAATGTATTTGGTTTTTTTCGTTGATATTTATATTGTTTAATTTTGAATTGTACGACGCATGCTTTGTTTGTAGATAGGTATTAGGTACATTTGCATAAATAAGTTTAAAAAAAAATTTTCTATATCTGTATATATGTTTAAAGGCGGCTATTTAACAGTTTGCACGGGACGGCCTTGACTCCAGAGACGGCCCTGATGAAGATATCCGTTTGCGAAAATACGAAACTATATCTATGGTCATAGGGTGTATCATCTATGTATACTAAAATTCGTGCACATACTTGCACGTCAGACTTTCGTCAGCAGAGCGATAAATATCAAAAGGAACCTTTGCTATGCTGACGCCTACGACAACTGCATGACGAAAAATACTTGTACTATGCATATACAAAAGCAAGCTTAGCAGACAAAACATTAATAGTTCAAGGACGAGTGTTTTGTCCTAGTTTACAGGATGTTGATTCCACCTATGTAAACATCGCGTGCAAGGATAAATATACATTACAAACACCTGATTTTCATCTACAAACTCTGTTTTACTGTTATACAATACAAGACTTCCTATAATAAATAATAATAACCATACAAATCTGCATGACATTTTTGTTTCGGTTAATAAGTACGTATGTATTTACATTTAAATAAATAAACAAACGCTATCATCACATCACACGTCAATATTATCCTAATAAGTTTTATCAAACTCAATGAGCGTGTTATTGTTGTTTTCCCCATTCTATATATAATATTATTAAAAAATGAAAATACTACTTGACTCTAAATTACTTCAGTATATAAGCGTATTTTGATTGATTTTTGATCGCAGCGTCGCTTGCTTTAAAATATAAAACGAATAAAAACACCACTTCAAACCATAATACACGTAAAAGTTACTATAATTACAACTTATCATTAAGTACTTGTAAATTAATCACAAATAAAACATGTTTTAAACAGACTTGTTATGTTAATGATACATACAATTTATTGATTTAATGTTCCAAGCATCCATTTAAAGACTTTTGACATTCAATATTAAAGCTAATAATGTTGAAGAGTACACTATCCACTTTAAAACTACCAAAGTTAAGCGTTTTAATGTGCTAACTATCAATTGCATAGTTACTGTAGCAAAATTGGAATTACGTTCTTTAAAGGTCAATTATACAATAGTTGCCAATTGAGAATCGAACATAAGGATATTTTAATGCAT
Organism: Agrilus planipennis; assembly: GCF_000699045.2. Classification (NCBI taxonomy): domain Eukaryota; kingdom Metazoa; phylum Arthropoda; class Insecta; order Coleoptera; family Buprestidae; genus Agrilus; species Agrilus planipennis. The sequence goes on along the minus strand of NW_020440443.1, from coordinate 3,546 downwards.
ATCTACAGCATCATCCATTACAAATATGTCGTGGTATAGGAAAATTCGTTTAATAGTTTCAACCATCTTTTCATAAAAATAATCAATAATAACGTAATATACATATGTCTAGAAAATGCAACTTAAAACTTTTGAGAAGTGTTAAATCTTTGCTCAATAGATTTTGAGATTTAGTTAGTTTAGGTCAATTTTCAAAGAAGCGGGGATATTTTCAAATAGACTTATTTACTTCCACACTTTCACCAAATAATGCATTTTCGTCATATGACATAAAAAATGTCAATAAAGAAATGTGTAATTTATATGTTCGGTGACATTTTGCCGTACATTTATGGAGGGTAGGGGTAAGGAGAACTATCTCATAANAGTCGTATAGGATGTTGGAAAGAAAAAATTTTACGTAAAATACGTCTTTCGGTTGTAAGGATACTATGTGTGTGTCCCGGTGTGGTTTTAATATGCATCCGAACTAGTATGGGCTTCGTGTGGCAAATGAGCGGTATGCCAATAGAGGGGTTTCATCGCACAGGCTTCACGAAGCGTGTGGACCTCGTGTGGCAAATGAGCGACATACCGATAGAGGGGTTTCACGTAGCGTAGAGGCTTCATATGACAAATAAAAGGGTTTCACTGCAGACTTTCACAGAAAAGAAATCACCGATACTGAAGTGACATTTTTATAATGATCGTATGAGGCAAACCTAACAAATGTATAACCTCACAAACAAATTGGAAATTGCATTTGCTTTGTGTGGGTCACCAAATATATTAGAATGTTTTCTTAGACAAACTTGTGGTTATCTGCTGGTAGGCTTTAATTGACAATTACTCCAATTGATTCTCCTATTTTTTTTTAAGCCGGCAGCGATCACTTTTCTTCAGATGAAAGTTACGTGTTGCATTCATATCCCGATTAGAATTTTTGGAGCGGAATTGTTAGGGTCCCCATAAAGTTAGCCACACTGCCTCGTGTGGATCGTTATATACCAGGTCATTTCCTGAGTGTACTTCTTATCCAAACGCTAATGCATTACGGTTCGATTGCTTTATTTCTTTCAACCATCTTTTTATAAAAATAACTAATAATACATATGTCTAAAAAATGCAACTTAAAACTTTTGAGGAGCGTTAAATCTTTGCTTAAAATGAGAGTTTAGCTAGTTTAGGTCAATTTTCAAAGAAGCGGTTATACTTTCAGATACTTTCGGTCATGTAACATAAAAAAATTGTCAACAAAGAAATGTGTAATTTATATGTTTGGTAGCATTTTGCCGTATATTTATGGAGGGTAGGGGTAAGGAGAACTATCTCATAAGGAGGGAATAAAGAAAGTGTCCAGCTAGAAGCAGTAAATATCAGTTCAAAAACCCTCCAAAATGGCGCTAGCGTAGGCAAAAGCTAAGGTATGAATGTAGCAGTTATTGACGGATTGAACTAGGGTTAGAAAATTTAATATTTTTAGTGACTAAAATAGTTAGTGACAGTCCAGTATACCAAAAGCTTCAACTATTTACGTAGTTCAAAGTAATTTTGCCCTTGTGTATTCTTTTATCCTATTCTAATAACTTTTCGAGCTTTATTTCACATTTTCCCTGTTGCTACTGTGGCGCCACCCTAATTTAACGCAGTTTGACAGACATTTTTTCACTACAGAGATAGTACTCGTTACTTCTACCCTCCATACGTAGTACATTGAAAAACAATAAATATTATTATTAATAAGTTGGTATCTAGGTATCATGGCGCCAAAATGGTTTTTAAAAAATAAACATTACAGCAATCTTCAGTTAAATCGATTTTAAAAGTCACGTATGTTGTTATTTCAAGTACGCAATATTTCTGTAAACTATGAACTATTATAATATAAACATCTGTGGCGCCCCGCTTCCATGTATCTAAAAGAGCTTTGATAGGTATCGTTTGATTTACGCGATTTCGAGTACCTAATTATTATTAATCACAAGCTTGCTAATTCCCATTGTGACAGTTTTTTATTAATCTAAATGTTTAACATGATGTCAAGTTAGTTTTATCTTATGTGGCATCAGAGCTCTAAATCTGACATTTAAGCTTTAACTAGCAAGATGGTGAGTTTTGGTTAAATCTATTAGCTCAGATGCTTATATATACGTATATTTGAAAAAAAAATGAACGAAAAATTCCTTCTGACATACCACTTTGTATAATAAAATAATTAAAGTTCAGTATGGCGCCTTTTTAAAGAATTAAATTTTATCTTTGAATTTTTAAATTTCTAGCCCATACAATATATTTCAAACTAAGATAAGCATCCTCTTTAAAAACTTTTAATGTAATTTACAGCCCCAAAAATAAATTAATTTTTTTTTTCATTCTTATATTGCGTTCTGCTACACCAATCATAATTTTTTAGTCTGACACCACGTATTTTCCTTATTGATCCTATAAAAATTCAATATATACTTCATTTACTTTCTCTAGCGATGTGCCCCTTCCAATGTCTTGGATGGGCGCTGGCAAAATCGTAGGTAGGAAGAAGAAAGCTCATTATACTCTCGACTCTTGTTCATTAAACATACTTTTTCATACAGTACCTGCCAAAAGTTTTGTTCAATCATGAATAGTAGTGTGCTACACCAATCATAATTTTTGAGTCTGACACCACGTATTTTCCTTATTGAACCTATAAAAATTCAATATATACTTCATTTACTTTCTCTAGCGATGTGCTCCTTCCAATGTCTTGGATGCGCGCTGGCAAAATCGTAGGTAGGAAGAAGAAAGCTCATTTTACTCTCGACTGCTGTTCATTAAACATACTTTTTCATACAGTACCTGCCAAAAGTTTTGTTCAATCATGAATAGTAGTGCGAGTCGAAAACAAACGCTGAAGCCTTTAATATGTCTTCAAATATAATTAAACATCTCGTTGATATTTTCAGTAGTAATTGGTACCAATAACAACACATTTGAGCAATGCAATTCTAGTGGATAAAATGGTCAATTTTTCCGTGCAGTACTGTACGGATTATACGCTCCTCACCGGTTAAGAGTTTGGCAGAGAGTTGTCTCCTTTCTTTTCTGGCCTAGTGCTGTTCTTTTCTACTTTGCGCCAGTCAAATTAAAGGTCACATCGCTAGAGAAACTAAACGAAGTATACCTATGTATTTTCAACGAATGAATTTTTTAATAAACGGTTGAACACCTACTAATGAAGAATGCAAAAATTAACAGCCACACTAAGTTTTTGTGATTTTTTAACAGCCAACAACTTTCGTTAATTTTACGCAGTATCATTTACTATCTATAAAAAGTGTTTGTAGACTGAATTTCTGATGGAGACATCGTTGATCTCAAATAAGTTTTGATGAGCTTGTTCACATTTGGGAGATTACCTCAAACATAGATCAATAACTCCGCGAAATTCAGGCTCAAATTTATTTCAAACATGTTTTTTGACCGGACCGAGGTATCGTTTGGCTTTTTGGTTCATTTTAAACAAAAACGTGTATTGTAAATTTTCTCTTAAGTTATTAGTTTTGATATTATAAAGGATTGAAGAACAAA
>NW_020440442.1:0-5019 GCF_000699045.2 Agrilus planipennis | reverse complement strand
AATCTATATTATCTACGTTAAATAGTGGATCCTTAAATATTTTATAACGCCGGGTTTCGCTGCTAGTATTATATATAAAAGAAATTATGAGTGCTGTCAGCACAAGGCAAAGTAGTATTACGTAAATGAAAGTTAGTCTCAGCAATTTCTTACGCTGAAGTGTACGATGTGTTGCATATCTATTTACAAACAATTCCTTTACATTTAATTTTTCAAACAATTTTTAACACAAAGAAAATGATTAAACAAATTGTACATAAAAGTAAATTTCGACCACTCGAAGCAATGGTGGTAACAGTTTCGAGCTCACAGAGACTGTTAGGGGAAAAGAACTAGTAACTACTAATTTAAATACTGTTCTATTAAGAACAAACATCGTAATTTGGGTCTTCACAACTACATGTACTCTCCATTTAAAGAATTTAGAAGGTTTTTCTCTGTTTTCTAAAATATCCTTTCTTGTACTGAAGCGGAGATGAAAAAGTTGTTTTATGTTCCTCATAATGTAGACTATAGTTGAAAGGCTTTTCTAAGATGAAGTATATGTTACATTTATCACTTTTTCGTTAAACGCCGTATGCGTGTCAAATTCATGTCATTAACCATTTTAATTAAAAATTGTTACAATCAAATGATTATTTCTTTTAAAATGAAAATCTAGGAAAAATTCGCTTTGGCTCTCACAATATTCAATGTTAGTCGGCCAAAGTGTTTACTCTACTTTTTTTTAATATTCACAACGGGAAAATAAGAACATAATATATATCTAAACATAGATCATACCGACAAAAATAATGATAATTAATAAACAAATTAAAAGATGAGTATTCAGCGCGTCCTTTTATGTATGACAATGTAAATACAACAATAATAAATCAATAATTTACCTGTAGGCAGATGTAAACTATTAGAATGTGTTAGGTCTTGATGTTCATAATAATTTGTTGGTTGGGGAGGACTGTAGGGTGCGTATGGGTTGGTATATTCCGGCCATGGTCCTCCAGGGCAATGAGGTGGTAATGGTCCATTTAAACTGTTCGTAGAATCTGTAACAAAAGTAAAATCAAATGTGGTTTTTGTTACAAAAGGATACGATTTATTTGTTCATTTATTAACTTTAATTTAAATGTATGGAAGTTGTTGTAGCCGTTTCTTTTTTAACCGTATGCAAAAATGGATTTTAGGATTTATTGAATCTAATTGAAAATCATAATGAGAACACCGTGGATAGAAAAAGTTAGAAATGAGAAGGTATTGGAAGAAGGAGGAGAACAAAGGGCGCTATGGAAGTCAATAAGTAAAAGATGAGATAAGATGATAGGACACCTTCTGAGACATGAAAGGGTGCTTAGAAACATATTAGAAGCAGAAAGAGAAGTAAAGAGGGACAGAAGATGACTTAGATTACGCTACTGCCCACAAACAGTTAAGAATCTGGGATGTTCTAGTTTGAGAGAATGCGAAAATTAGCTAAGGATAGGAAATAATGGAGGTGCGTGAAAGATTAACTGTGGAATATTATTGCCCCAGCATTTGCCTAAGTGATCCAAGGAAACCACAGAAAAACTTGGACCAAGGCAGATGGAGCCGGAATAGAACCGGCGCCCTCCCGAATGCTAAGCAATGGTCTAAACTTTCTAATCTTTCATTCTCTTCTGTCTTCATTTCGTCCGTCTCAACTTTCTCACCCGAACCACCACCCACCCATTCCCACGATTCCTGAAAGCAGGCTGAAGAGGGCCTTCCGCTCTACCTTCCGGCGTAGTCCAGAGGGACTGCCCGCCCACCAGCATTACTGGCTGGTGGGAATGAAACACCCAAGTTTTTTGTTTAGTTTTGGAGGTGCGTGTCCAATCAATCTTAGACCTGACGATTTTATGATGATAATAACCGGGTGAAGCCAATGGGATGATGTAATTTTCGGGAAATGTGAATATTGAACTATCTGAAGAGTTTTGGAAGCAATCCATGGTATTATATGTACATGTTACCGTAAAAACCCGATTTCAGTTAAAACGCGATCTGTCCCAAGAAAACTTGTTTCAACATTCCTCAGTAAATTCTAGTTTTGACCAGGCAAAACCAGAAATAACAAATATTCTCAGTCCATCCGTCTTGTAACTGCCGTCGTCTCTTATAACAGTTTTAACTTATTTATATACGTTAGTAATAACCAACTTTAACCACTAAAACCGGTTTAAATGAACAACGTTAGTTTTAAATTACACTATTGATTCTAGTTTTAACTAGTCAAAACTAGGATTATTTAAACAGAATTACTAATGTTCGTTTTTCCTAGATAAACGCGTTTAAGTTAAAGTCGGGTTTTTATAGTAACGTATGTAATTATTTATGTTATTGTTTTATTTTTAATCAGCGTAGTTGAATGTTGACTCGAGTGAATTTCAACAAGGGTCCCACTTGACCACTTCTTTAGTAAATGTATCTACCAAACGGATTTTAACAACCTACAAGAATTACTAAAAGAAACAAGATGAGATGAAGATGGGAGATACATTTAAAAAATGAAAATATTATTATTATGCAACTAATTTACCTACTAGTCACTATCATTAGCGTTTTACTAAATTAGAAATACGTAATTTGACCCTCAACTAAAAATACTGGTGAAAACTTAAAAACATTACAAATTTCTGCAGGCTTAACGTCTAGACAGGGATTTTGTCAAGCTGAAATATTTTTTACGGCTATTAAATGTTACATTTGCAGCAGTTTAGGTATCTGCTTTATTGTCATAATAATATTCGATAATTTGCAAAATGTTACGAAATAACTTAAATTAGTAAATTTGCCATGAAATCTTAGTGAGGTATTGGGTCATAAATAAAATTTTCTATTGCAATTACTGATTTTCGGTAATCGTATAAACCTTGACAACTTTCAAATACTATCGAATTGAAAAAATGGCGTAAAATTCTGTTAATTAATTTTCCACTTCATACTGTAGCGAAACTAGAAAAAATACATTGTATAATTATTATTTCGGAAATAGTGTTTATAAATTATATCGGAAATCATTATTTCTGATAATATTTTTCAGGTCAATAGTAGAAACAATAGATAGAAGTAGACAAGTGACTGGCTTTACTGGATTATGCAATAATACACAGTAAGAATAATTCATATTTTTTTTAACAATTAATTGCAATAAATTACTTCTGAATTCGAAACAAAGAACCAAAACGGTGATACACAAAGAATGTTATTTGGCAACAAATACAGATTTTTACACTAAACTCCTCAGTTTTTAAATAAATGAATTCCTGAATATTGAATTCGAGTACAACCCATATTGCACGTACTCAGAGATTTTTGCAAATGGACACATTTTTACATAAAAACGACATTAACTCACGTTCTATTTTAATAGTAGCCGAAGGGGGGGGTTAGTTAGATTCAGGGTTTATAAGAAGACTAGACCTATTTTTTACTTCATCGTTGTCTTTGACGTTTTTGGAAATATTTATTGCTGATTCTATGTAAGTGGATGTACTTTACATTAGTTGTAATGCATACGTACAATGTTATTAGGATAGGTAATAGCACTCCATGTATATAGGATGTAATAAAAATAAGTGCCGAATTGCATGACCGAAAGTTTTCGCCGTTTTCAAGAAAAACGTAGTTGAAAGTACAAATAAATTTAATTTCGGCCCTGGTAGAAATACGGTCCGCACCGCTGAAATCAATCAGCTGGTGATTACCAACTTCAGTGTAGTATTTGTTTTATATTTTTTTGCTCATGTGTTGTTTATTTCTTAGATTAGATTAATTCTGACTCAGGCTGTTTATGTCAACAGGTTTTGACATTGAAACCTTGTACCATATCGCCGCTATACCCTAGACAAAAATTTTCAGTCTCTCTCCAGTCACTCAGAGTGACACAGTCTCTCAGTTTTTGCCTAGGTGTTTTTATGGATCTCTCATAGTCTCTGTATGAGAGACTCAAACGATAAAATTGTTAATTCAGAGATTCGAGTCTCTCACAGAGAGACTGAATGAATAAAACTGAAAAATTGAGAGACTCGAGTCACTCGTAGAAAGACTGGGATCTCTGAAATATGTTGAACTTAGAAAATTTTAACCATGTCTATCGAGACATCACTTATTGAGAGATTCGAGTCTCTCGTTCAGAAACTGGATACGAAATGAGGATCTCTCTATGAGCGACTCCAGTGTCTTGTTCAGAGACGCTAAACAGTTTTTTTTACAGTCTCTCGACAGTCTCTCTCAGCGACACCAGAGAGACTCGATGAGAGACGGAGACTCGAGTCTCTCTTTCAGAGACTCTGAGAGACTGGACATTTATATCTCGGGTAGGGAAGAAATCCTCGTCTACAAAGAAGGTAATCGACAAAATAGAATTGTAATATAGTACGATGGCTTGTCTCATATAATATTGTGACAAATTTTAAAGGAACAGTTGCTGCATCCTTATCATTTGCAGCGAGTGCAAGCCTTGCTCGAAACTAATTTTCAGCCGCAAGTGTATTTGAGTCGATGATTTTGAAAGAAAAGTGTTGCATAACCTAATTTTTTCCATATTAAGATGGTAACGCACATGGCTAATACCTCATCGGTATTATCCAAATGATGCACATTTACCGAATAATGTTCACGTAACTTACATTTTTTCTTTCTTTTGTATTCGTACATTTACTTATTTAATGTATTTATTCTAAACATTATGTGTCTATGTGCTTATGTTAATCTTAATCGGCAATATTTGTACTCCCTAATTAAGTAGCTGCAAAGTTTTATCGCACCAGGCTACTAGGTAGATGTTGCAAATTCACGCCCAGGACCGGCTTCGAATTGTAAATTAGGTATTGTGATTTTCTTAAAAGCATTTTTTACCCTTAATCACGCAGAACTCACCGTGCAATTGTTTATTGCATCTAGTTTGCACCCTTACCAACCCACACTTATTGCTGTTACACCCTATGTGTGCGATAAAGCATTAGCACTCCATCTAAACGTACTCTAAGACACCCATCT
>NW_020440441.1:0-5054 GCF_000699045.2 Agrilus planipennis | reverse complement strand
GAGACATATTAGAGGCAGAAACAGGAGTTAGGAGGGGTAGAGGTAGACCTAGATTAGATTACTCTTCGCAAATAGTTAAGGATGTGGGCTGTTCTGGTTTTAGGGAAATGCGAGGTTTAGCTCAGGATAGGAGGGAGTGGAGGTACGTGTCCAACCAGTCTTAGGACTGATGACCTTATGATGATGATGACACAAAAAACAATAAATTATATTAAGCGAATCTTTTTTTCAGGTGATCTACTTCATTCGCAAGCAGTTTTCTAGAATAGTGGTAAGTGACATTAAATTTTCTTCGAACTATGTTATTACCATATTGCATCGATCATGTTTTTGTATATAATAACTAGTATTTCATTTAAAAAATAAATTTAATTTAGAGTTCGTTATTGTCCGCCCGTCATACTTTTTTGTTCAGTAAATAAAAATGTATTGTCTTGTCAAAATTTAACGTTAAATATTTACTTTTATGTAATAATTTATATTTGTACTCACTAAAGAAAGGTAGCTTTGTTTATTACAGTGATAAATGAAGCAATAATTGTAGATAACTCAGACTAACATATGTATAAGTAGCTACATTGTACATATAACTTGTTTAAGGAACATTGAAAGATTTTATTTACTAGCGATTCTAAATTTGATTTTTTTAACTAATAATCCAATATAATTTTCAACATTACCTTTCTATCTCGGTATAATCTACATCGATATCAACAATTTCATAAGTATTTGCTTCGAGTTTATTTTTAATTTTGGGCAAAGGTGGAAGATTTCTTTTAAGAAGCACAGTCGCGGGTTTAAACGTATTTTCGGTAGTTTTTGAAGTTTTGCTGCTTATTGCTTTACACCATTCATTTGCTTCTTCATCAGATTGGGCAATAAACTAAAAAAACAAAACGCTTAAAATTACTTCTAAAGTTTCTCTGGGGATGTATTACCTGATACGATTTTTTATTCAGGCGGACAAATTCAAAAATTGCAGACTTTTTTTTACTATTTTTGCCGTTATTTTGAATTCTGACTTCGTATTTGGTCAAGTCAATTGTTCGAATTGGCTTAACGTCTTTTTCACTCAAGTAAATAAGAAAAAACGATTCTTGGACTGCAGCAAATATCTTTTTGTGGTGTTCAAGAAATAGGAATTTTTCTTTTTTTATTAATGGTCCATTTTTTTCGCAAGTATTTACTTGTTGGGCTGGTAAATCTATAAAATTAATCAATCACTACAATTAAAAGAGAGATAAGATAATAGAAATATAATATTTCTTACTTGCATATGGGCAATTGCCTTCATCGTTCATTACTGACGAGGTAGATAGATTATCAGATTTTGATAGATTCAACGAAGGGTTTTGGTAAAGAGCTTCTTGGTTTTGAACATCCTCTTCAAATTTTATATCAGACTCTACATATTCATCCAAAACTAAAAATTTACTGTTATAAAGAAATAGGTAAATACAGTTATTGTTAACACGAATTAATTTAAGTNTTAGTTTCACTATTTATAGTTTCTGTTTTAAGTGGTAATCTTTTTTTTTTTTGTTTTGTAAATTAAATTAGAATTTAATTAGAATCAAAAACAAAGGCCACATTTAGCACTGACTCTAATAGATATCTACAACTTTTATAAAAAGTAAACAATAGTAGTTTCAAAATATTTTAAAGTATTCGGATTGCTTTTTTGTGAAAATCTGAAGTATTTTTGGCAACATTGCATAAATTTGTATCCAGCAATACTGAGCTGGGCCATTGCACCTGGTAAAACGCGTATTAAGGCAACGTTGCCACGGTCCTTTTTAATAGTATTGATCCACAAAGAGATTGTAAATGCATGGCTACTCACATAATCGTGGAAAGCTTTTGCTTCTGACGAATGTTCGCACGTGTCTCGTCTTTCTGGGGCAGCACAATACAGGTCCCAAAATACGCTAAAATTTTATAATTTACGAAAAAAATCGAATAAGGTATATATCAAAACTTACCACCACCATGAATGTAAAAATCCAGGTGGTTCACCTAACGTTATATTTTTCTCCCACCTTATCTAAAATATTTAGCAAATTAAAACAGTCAAGTACTTAATGATTGTTTTTATATTTCATAGTAAATTTACCTCCGACAAAAAGGTTTGTGCGGCTTTTTGTGCTCCAATGTGAAGAAGATATTCGTAAACATACAGTGCAAGCCTGAAGAAGAAATGTATTTATTAACGTAAATTATTTGCTTAAATTCTCATTAGCAAAGTAAAAAACAATCATATTTAAATCTTCAGATAAGAAATTACAATGTCACGTGGTTTTGTTGTGATAAAACCACCCTAATTCTAATTGGACACAGCAAGAATTTATAAATAAATAAATGGTATTCTAATGCTACCAAGGGCGCTTCTATTTTTGCTCCAATTGTTTATTCTAAAAAATGCATTTATACTCACTTTTCTCGCGCTTGTGCGTCGGACGGTACAGACGACCCCTTTCCTTTCGCGTACATTTCTTTTGCATAAACCAACTCAAAAGACCGTAAACAGAATGCAGCGACTTTCGAATTTTATCATTTCTTGTTACACATTTATATTTCGAGCATATTCAACTTTTTACATTGTTAACGATACTTCAGCGCACATTGCCTTCTGGCTGTAGAGCACTTACAGCCAGATCTTTATTTGTTATTTGTACGTAAATATCACTTTGCAAAACAACTCACTGTCATTTTACAGGAATATATTAAACACACTACACACTTCACACGTCAAAATACTCACGACGCCGCTATCACTGTGATGTTGTTCAAACTGGGCATGCGTCAGTGTTACATTCCCGTTATCTATCTTCAATTTAGTACGAAGATCGTCCATTAAATTTATCAAATTATCACGCTTTATTATTACACGTAATTAAAAACACAGACTTTTCGCGTGTTTATGGTGGGTTTTACAAATTAATTATCAATTAATACTTCGATTTTTGCAAGAAACACACCTACTCGGACTAGCTGACGAACTAAACTTGGCAACGGCGTCTTTCCGAAGTGTGAACCGCTGCGACTGCGTACTTTCCCCACTCAAAATGAACAGGGTTGTATGTTATATGATCACTGATCATTAGGAAATAACTTCATCGTTCGAAACTACCACAAAAACTAATTCCCTTAAAAAAAAATTAAATGAAAATTCGTTTTACCTTGGTATTACATAATAAGTAAATTAATTAAAAAGTGAATTTAAACATTTACATAAATAATAATTCATTTCAAATTAATATACTGAAAGCCTTATGTCTACCATCGATAAATTGTTTAATTATGATGAATTTAAAAAACAACTTGAAGAAATGAAAAATCTTTCCGATAAATTACTGGATGGCTGGATAGTCTGCCCAGAAAAGGTAAAAGTTGTAGACGGAAAATATTACGAATAAAATTAAATAGGTATATTTTTTATTAGGATTTAGAAACGGGAATTTTTGCAAAAAAAAAAATGCGGAAAATATGGAAACAAAATAACGGAAATGAAGAAACTGTAACTTTCGAATATCACATTTCATTTAATACAAGCTACTCTGTTCCGGTTATTTGTTTTATCACTTATAAAAACGATGGGTCTCAATTATCTCTGGAGCAGTCCTGGAAAATATTGAATTTACAGGCTCCCTACACCATGTTAACTCAACTGGTAAGAAATCGTAAATTTAATTACAAAAATATATTCAAATCAATTGTTATGGTTGATTAACATGTTTTGCGAAGTTTAGTTGTTAGAAAGTTTCTACTTTCAATGCAATAACTATGGTGCGTTACCTTTCTAAACTTTGCCTTTCTCTTTTCTTTTTTTCAATCCGTTAGAAAATAACGGCAATAGAAATCTACAGAATAATATTTTTTATTAATTCTAGGACCATCCTGTCCTTCAAATACCCTTTTTAACAGTTCATCCTTGTAAAACAGCGCAATTTATCGATGAATCGTTTAAAGACAGGTAATTTACGTTTACTAAATCATAAATAAAACAAGTACATTTTTTTCTTTTCAGCAAAAATATACTCATTTCCTGGCTTAGTGCCATAGGACCGTTTGTGGGACTTACGCTCCATCCAGAATATTTTAAATTAACTCACTAACATTACAATTATTATGAAAATATACGAAAAATTTAAAACACGTTGATGCAAATTTTTCTGAATACGACCCTGACTGTGGCTCATTTAAAACTATAATACAAAACCGGATTTCTGTACTCCGTATAACCCGTATGCTATATAGTTTGAGATTGAAGAGTTTTATTGGTTTTATATTTCTATTGAGGGAATGCTATAGGATTTCTCATTTCCCTCAATAATTTAAAAAATTACAATAGTTATTTTGTTACTTTTTAATTGTAGCTAACCTAAAAATTCCCGATTTTAATCAATTGTAGATGTTTTTATAATTATCTTATATTAGTTTCACTATTTATAGTTTCTGTTTTAAGTGGTAATCTTTTTTTTTTTTGTTTTGTAAATTAAATTAGAATTTAATTAGAATCAAAAACAAAGGCCACATTTAGCACTGACTCTAATAGATATCTACAACTTTTATAAAAAGTAAACAATAGTAGTTTCAAAATATTTTAAAGTATTCGGATTGCTTTTTTGTGAAAATCTGAAGTATTTTTGGCAACATTGCATAAATTTGTATCCAGCAATACTGAGCTGGGCCATTGCACCTGGTAAAACGCGTATTAAGGCAACGTTGCCACGGTCCTTTTTAATAGTATTGATCCACAAAGAGATTGTAAATGCATGGCTACTCACATAATCGTGGAAAGCTTTTGCTTCTGACGAATGTTCGCACGTGTCTCGTCTTTCTGGGGCAGCACAATACAGGTCCCAAAATACGCTAAAATTTTATAATTTACGAAAAAAATCGAATAAGGTATATATCAAAACTTACCACCACCATGAATGTAAAAATCCAGGTGGTTCACCTAACGTTATATTTTTCTCCCACCTTATCTAAAATATTTAGCAAATTAAAACAGTCAAGTACTTAATGATTGTTTTTATATTTCATAGTAAATT
>NW_020440440.1:0-5412 GCF_000699045.2 Agrilus planipennis | reverse complement strand
GACCGAACAAAAAGATAGAACATGCAGTAGTCGAAGGGTGATATCATCTTTTGAAAAATACGACATCGTATAGCAAAGTTCGGTACAAATACCTTCAGCCATCTTTTTATTCAAATAATTAATTCAATCTAAAGCTCTTAAGGGATGTTACGTTTACCCCAAAAAGGTTTTGAAGATAGACGTGGCGAAAGAAATATGCTCAACATGTTCACCACATTATGTATTTTCGCTGGTACGACATAAAAGATAAAATATCTGTTTTGCCTTATCTGTATACAGGAATGTAGTTGAACAAAATAATTCGAAGTGGTCTGTATTCTGTCGAAACTGCTAGACGCGGATCGCGATTTCGATCTTTTTGGATTTCATCAGCGCATCGCAGGCAGCTTCGACAGAACACAGACCAACCTTTACCTGCTGTCTTAACAGCGCGTTTTAGAAAATACCACAAATGGCGTGGTGAGCGCCATCTGTAGTACGATGATACATTTGAGGATTACGTATGCTCCAACAAGGTCCATTTTAAAATATGGATATCTACTTGCTGAAACGAATCCCGGCGTAGCTCACCTCAACGTGATAGGCACGTTACCATAATCGAACAAAATAATTCGAATAATTCTAATCGAAACTGCCAGACCATATTTTAAAATGGACCTTGTTGGAGCATACGTAATCCTCAAATGTAGCATCGTACTACAGATGGCGCTCACCACGCCATTTGTGGTATTTTCTTCCGCTATTCTTCATTTTCTGTAAAATAAATTCTCTAATTCTCTCTTCAACAAAGAGTTTTTCTTCATCGTCCATAGTAACCCATAAATTGGCGACCCCGACCGAAAAACGCAAGTCAGTAAGTTTATTCGGAACGTGCGTGAGTCTAACAATTGCAATAGTGTACAGTTTAGAATAGTATTTTATAAATAATTAAACTTTCATCGGTAATTAGCAACTATCATAGTGTTTAAGTGTACAGAATAAATACAGCAATAACAATTAACCATGGCTACTGGACATAGTGATACCGCACAGACAAACATTTCCATCGACCGTGTAATAGTTAAAGTGCCACAATTTATAGGAGCAGATCCGGAACCATGGTTTTCCATACTTGAAGGTAGTTTCATTGCTTCCGGAATTACCCAAGACTCTACCAAGTTCGGGTACGCGGTCAGTGGTTTGGACCAAAAATACGCAGCAAGAAGTGCGCGACATTATACTAAAACCGCGAAACGAGCGATCGTATGAGATGTTAAAAACCGAACTCATTAAACGAATGGGTTCGTCGCGCGAACACAATACGCGACGACTTCTAGAAAATGAACCGTTGGGTGATCGAAAACCTACGCAATTTTTACGGCACCTGCGGAATCTTGCTGGAAATGAGTTTCCCGAAGACATACTTCAAACACTTTGGGTACGTCGTTTGCCAAAACATGTCCAAGTAATTCTAGTGGGACATAAAGACCTCACGTTGGATAAGAGAGCCGAAATTGCCGATNAATCAATACATGATTCGAGTCGTTAAACTGTCAGGAAGATTTGAACACCAACTCTTACTTACGCGAAGCGAAAAACGCATTTTACTTGCTTCCTTATCATAAGTGATATCTAGTAGAAAACGAGGATACTCGTGTTTTCAATTGGTTTCCTGTTCTCCAGTTTTCCTGGTTGACCACAAAACAAGTACAGTTATTATATTATCAATAGGTAGTGCTGTTAGTCACGTCTGACAATAATAAAGGATTTCTGAAAGAGAATTCCTGAAGCGTGAATTCCCGAGAAATTTAGCCTTACTGGCGGTGAGAAAAAGAAAGCTTGAAAAATTTCAAAACTATAAGAACAAAAACGAAATTCGAAAACTGTAAGCAGTTTTGTAAAAAGAGAAGCGAAAAATAAAAAGAAACGCACATAACCTGTTGATTTTCAAAAATTTATAGTCATTTTGTATTGATTAGGATACCTGATTTAGGTAAAAACCAAACAAGGCAATAAGCGAAGTAATTCGATATCGTGAGTTGCTTTTATTAATTAATTTGAGATTTTTATTTTGTTCCTAACTCTTATCCCCACTTGAGAAAGACTGATTACATAATAATCATTGATTATTTATAATCGCACGTTATATTTTGTATTTCCTAAAGGCTCCATAAATTTTGAAATTCTCGAAATTTTCGGTGGAGGATTATCGGGTCTCGAGAAAAATAAGTATTGTAGCTATTTTGCCAAGGCTACACATTATCCACCGTAAAACAACAATAAATCTTATATAGACGATTCCCACATTTTCCTCTGCTTGTAATTTCATTTTTTTTAACTTTTAAACAAATCTACAGCATATACAGGTAAATAATCTTCAGATACGCCATACAAATCGTATATATCTATCATAAGCTCTCATTTAACCATCAGTTATGATTCTCGATGCACTGGTTAAAAAATAATTACTCGTAAAAATAAATGTCTGAACTTTCTGTGAAAGTTTGGCATTTAGTTTCTTTAATCTGCCATCATTACATCATCAGCATCATCACAAGGTTGTCAATCCTATGACTGGTTGGAAACGTATCTCCATCAACCACTTTTCTTATCCTGAGCTAACCTTCGCATTTCCCACATCCTTAACTGTTTGTGAACAGTAATCTAATCTCGGTCTACCTCTACTCGTTTTAACACCTGTTTCTGCTTTTATTAATTCTCTGACTAGCCCTTCATGTCTGAGAAGGTATCCTACCAACCTACCTCGCCTATTTCTTATTGACTTCCGTTGTAACCTCTGTTCTCTTATTCTTTTTGATACCTCCACATTTCTAATCTTTTCTATCCACGGTATCCTCATCATTCGCTGTATTACTACATTTCGGAATATCCCGAGTCAAAAAATTGGGACTCATTTTGTCCTCATTTGATCTCAATAGAATTTTTAGGGATATTTCAAACTACAAGACTCAAAAGTCTCATTTTATCCGCGGTTTTCCCGTATCAGGACAAAATGAGACTTTTGAGGAGTAAAGATTATTTAGGAAACCTCATTTTGTCTTCAAAAAGTCTCATTCTTTTCTTGTTGAGGTTAAATTGAGGACTATTGCCATAGGATTGCAGACATTGAGAATAAAATGAGACTTTTTAGAATCCAATGTGATGAGTCTTATGAAAACTTATTGAGGTATCTGAGATTAAAAACGTCTAAATGAGGAAAAAATGAGTCTAAATAGTTCATTTGAGGATAAAATGAGTCCCAATTTTTCGACTCGGGTANCCGTTTCTGCCTCTAATATGTTTCTGTCTAGATCATGCCTGAGAAGGTGTCTTACTAACCTATTTTCTTGCCTATTTCTTATTGCCTTCCACAGAATCCTCTGTTCTCCTATTATTTCTAATACCTTTTCATTTCTAACCTTATTGACTTCCATAGAGTCCTCTGTTCTCCTATTCTTTCTACTACCTCTTCATTTCTAACCTTCTCTATCCACGGTAACCTCATCATTCGCCTGTAATACCACATTTCGAACACTTCTAACCTTTTCTTTTCCGCCGCGCCCTTTAACAATCTTTATATTCGCTTTAATGTATACCAATAAAATATACCCATTTACTAAGAAAATAAGAAGTAAATGAGTTGCAATATTAACTGGTAAACACAGGACCAAACAATTCATGAAGTATTACACCAGTGTACCGACACGTTCGTGCATTCTTGTTTTTGGCGCAATTAACTATTGTAGTACCTGTTCCAAATTGACTTTGCGTTCTTTTTATTTTGTTCAGCTCCCAGCAATCAACACTATCGTGAAGAATCGCTTAGAAATTGTATGATAGACGTGCATCCAAATAGCACCACCGTGGGCAAAATAACAGGCCGGTAAAATTGTAATTTGAACGTATCTGTCGATATCGGGTACATACATAACTAACAAGGTAAATCTCAATTGTGAACAAGGTAACAGTGAAGCAATGCAGGTATCATGTATAGGGCGTCTGAAAAAAATGTGTCAGTTGGATATATGAAGCTAGAAGGATGTCAAAGGAATTTTTAAATGGACTTTTAGTTGCTGCCAATATTGCTCCACAAAGTCATGTCTGTATGCATTATCACATAAGAACATTGTAGGAGGAGCAACTACTTATCGACATATGGCACGTATTAACCATCATAAAATCATCAGTCTTAAGACTGGTTGAACACGCACCTCTGCTTTTTCCTATTCTGAACTAATCTCCACGTTTCCTTAAAAGTAGAACAATCCACATCCTTACCTATTTGCGAACACTAATCTGATATCATACCTTTTTAAAATGATAACTACTGGATGTATTCGCCACTTGACAGACTAATACAATTTACCTCGTTCTATTAAAAATAGAGACAAAAAATTAGAAGAATGGCTGATTTTAGGCATCTAGGAAGTCAGATAAGTTAGGGCGGAAGGATTAGTACGATATTAAGCAGAACGGTTTAGAAATTCGAAAAAGATTGTTAAAGTTGTATGTTTGGAGAGCGGCACTGTATGGGTTCGAAACATGGACGGTGGGTGTGGCGAAAAAGAAAAGTGGATACCGGCGTGGATAGAAAAGGTTAGAAATGAAGAGGTATTAGAAAGAATAGGAGAAGTGAGGACTCTATGGAAGTCAATAAGAAATAGGCGAATTAGGTTGGTAAGACACTTTCTCAGACATGAAGGTCTAGTTGGAGACATGTTAGAGGAAAAATCGGAAGTTAGAAGGGTAGAGGTAGATCTAGATTAGATTACTGTTCGCAAATAGTTACCCGAGATAAAAATTTGAGTCTCTCAGAGGTTCTGAAAGCGAGACTCAAGTCTCCGTCTCTCATCGAGTCTCCCTGGTGTAGCTGAGAGAGACTGTCGAGAGACTGTCAAAAAAACTGTTTAGCGTCTCTGAACGAGAGACTGCAGTCGAACGAGAGATTCGAATCTCTGAACGAGAGAATCGAAAACAATAAGTGGTGTCTCGATAGACATGGTTAAAATTTTCTAAGTTCAACATATTTCAGAGATCCCAGTCTTTCTACGAGAGACTCGAGTCTCTCAATTTTTCAGTTTTATTCATTCAGTCTCTCTGTGAGAGACTCGAATCTCTGAATTAACAATTTTATCGTTCGAGTCTCTCATTCAGAGACTGTGAGAGATCCATAAAAACACCTAGGCAACAACTGTGATAGACGCTCTCAGAGACTCTAAAAGACTCTGAAAGACTCTGAGAGACTTGGGAGAGACTAAAAGTATTTGTCTAGGGTAAGGATGTGGAATGTTCTAGTTTTAGAAAAATGCGAAAATTAGCTTAGGATAGGAAAGAGTGGAAGTGCGTGTCCAACCAGTCTTAGGATTGACGATCTTATGATGATGATGATGAATCTATTTTGTACCTTTCGAGTTTGTCATTTCGTGAGGATTT
>NW_020440439.1:0-5049 GCF_000699045.2 Agrilus planipennis | reverse complement strand
AAGTTGTATACCCAGGTATTTGTAAAGTTGTCAAATGTTTAATAAATAAAATAAACTCTTCAAACCAAAACGTCTAATATGGTAGAAGATAATAACAATTTGACTACTTAATCAAAAATTTAAAACACAGCATTAGTAGTTAGTCACATTTACGAGACGGGGAAAGTCCCAGATGATTATAAACGAAACGCGGCAGTAACCATACCTAAAAAGAGAGGCGCGGATAAGTGCGAGACATTTAGAACAATTAGCTAAACTTCCCATGCGTCAAAAATCTTAACTACAATTGTACAGAGGAGGATGTAAAAAAGGGCGGAAGAACTGTTAGGGGAAGATCAATTTGGGTATAGTAGAATTAGAGGAACGCGGGAAACCATTCTAGCTTTACGGGTAACAATAGAGAAAACGATAGAGAAAGGATAAAGTACGTACATAGGTTTTGTAGATTTAGAAAAAGCTTTTGACAACCTTAAATAAGACAAGATGTTAAATATACTTAAAAATTTAGGGATGAGTTACAAAAATAGAAGAGTGATACTTAGTTTGTATAAAGAGCAACAGGCAGTTATAGAGCTGGGGCTGCAACGTAGAGAAGTAAATATTAAGAAGGGAGTCGGGCAGGGATGCACACTGTCACCGCCATGGGCGTACCCAGCTTCTGCCCTAGGGGGGCACCTACATGAAACATTAGGTATATATAGTGCAGTGTGTAGGGCAAACAGCCGCAAATGATCCTACTTTATAGGTAGTTAAATTATTAAAAGTAAATTTCACTATACATTTTATTTTATTTTAATTGTTTAATTCGACTTCCACTTTAAAAGTAACTTTCGAGGATCTTCAGCAAAACGGTTTATTCAACAGTTAGCATACAAAACCCCCTTTACAGTTCGATTAGTGATTAGGCGAGTTCATATATTTTTTGCTAGATCTCAAAGGGGGGCAGCCGCTCTCTCCTGCCCCCCTGGGTACGCCAATGGTCACCGCTATTTCTTAATCTATACATCCAAGACGCGATGAACATCATTAAAGACAATACAACTGTAGAGATAGATATTCAGGGGCAAAAGATTAGTATGCTTATATTTGCAAATGATATAGCAATATTAGCATCTAGCAAGGAGGAGTTAGAGAAAGCTGTAAATAAAATGGATGCGGTAGGTACTGACAAAACAGTACTGTATGAAAATAAAGAAAAGTAAAACAGAAATACTGGTATGCAAGGTGAGAAAAAGTAGGGAAAAAGCGAATATAAAGAAAGGAGAAGAAAAATTAGAAGAAGTGCCGATTTTAGGTATCAAGGAAGTCAGATAAGTCAGGACGGAAGGAGTAGTAGGATAGCTCAGGGTCGAGTCGCCTTCAATAAAAAGCAGTCAGTTCTACGCTCGCGAACCGTTAAATTACAAATTCGAAAAAGATTGTTAAAGATGTATGTTTGGAGCACGGTGCTGTACGGGTGCGAAACATGACATTGGGCGCGGCGGAAAAGAAAAGGTTAGAAGCGTTCAAAGTGTGGTTTTACAGACGAATGATGAGGATACCGTGGATAGAAAAGATTAGAAATGAAGAGATATTAGAAAGAATAGAAGAACAGAGGACTCTATGGAAGTCAATAAGAAATAGGTGAGATCGGTTAGTAGGTCACCTTCTCAGGCATGAAGGTCTAGTCAGAGACATATTAGAAGCAGAAACGGAATTTAGGAAGGATAGAGATAGACCTAGATTAGATTACTGTATGCAAATAGTTAAGGATGCGGATTGTTCTAGTTTTAGGGAAATGCGAAGATTAGCTCAGGATAGGAAAGACTGGTGGTGCGTGTTTAAACAGTCTTAGGACTGACGACCTTATGATGATGATTAGTAGAAATATATTTAGATTTTCGTGTCTGTATGTCGCAATCGACTGTTGTCTTGAACGTTATTTTCTTTTGAGTGCTATTAGGTCAACAGCTCACCTACCCGTTCAAGCAATTGAATAAAATAACTTACTGATAAATTACTTGGTGAATGATATTTTTTGTAATTCCTGTAAGCAATGAATGTATATCATTATCTATGTATTTAAAACCGCCACATTATATTGTAATACTATGTTAGTATAAGCAATAATTATAAATGGGTGTTTCTTTGGGAACTGCAATTTTTCAAAGGGATAAAATTTTAGTCGTAAATTATATTACCTTTACAAATAACCGTTAGCATACAAAATATTTATCAGCACTGACGACTAATCAAATATTTTAACACGAAATTTTTGGCCAGAATCACCAAAGTTAATTAATGGCGTCCAGTAAATAACCGCATTTCAAAATTATTGCTTTCGATTTATATTCGATATTACCAGGGAATTTAATGTGATACACATGCGTGCTTCAAATGAATGGAAGCTTTGATATTATTACTCGCTTTGGTTCACGTCAACTCTTAGTTATTATAACCAGTCCTCAATAAAAATACAAATGTTTATTCTAAGGATTGCTTGCGTTATCAATACATAGACATAAATAAAATTTAAGTACTAATCTGTACATAAACAATTGCCATTTTTAGATCATACGGTTATTTATGTACTAATAAGACACAAACGATCCTCAAAAAGACGGGGCTTTACAGGCACGATGAGAAGATTGCCAAGACTAATTTTTTTGAACTGAAACTTTTTATGGAACATTATGAAAGTTTTGAAATTGAGAGCGTGCGAATACATTACTCTTTGTTCGATATTTTCACACTCAACTTCTATTTTTATGGTTATAGCAGTAACTTTGCCAACCTAATATTAACTACGCAGTGCACAGGCTGCTACTAATCGTCACACGTACAATTGACCTGTCTGTGTACCAGCTGTTGCGAAGGTCACGAATAGGTATGACTCTTTCGTCACTTAACGCTTGCCATAACGACGGGCGATAAGACAACGCGGCAACCAAACTGTCAACCATTCTCAACCATTTACGGTTTGTCAATTGGGGCACCTTTTTGTGCATATTTTTTGCACCACCTACGTTGTGGGGCTATCACGAGATGCACTCTACAGTGTGTCCAGATGTTACCTTTCAGATATTCCGTAATACTGATCGGACACAGTGTATAATTCAGTGTTTCACGTCAGAGTTCAGACGCTGGAAGTTTTGACTGACGCATGATTCTTGTTAAGTTGTCATATTGTTATAACAATTGTATTTAGTTAGAAATTGTTTGTACCGATAATATAAAAGAAATAATCGCTGAAGTAAACATGCTGGGAAATTATCACGCGGATCTTATGTAAATACTTCAACAGTGGCAAATACCCACTAGGTGGCGATACACTCCGTTTATTTGCATATTACATAAACTCGCTCCTTAGGAACTTCTTCGGTTTGCTAATGCAGTCAAATAAAATGGAATCGCAATTAGCGTCTGGTAGTTTCTGACAAAGAACTTAAACGTTCTTTTAAGAATTTCGTTTGTAAAATTTTGTTTTCTTTATGTTCTGTTTAACTTAACAAAAATTCTCTGTAACAAAGGAAAATGTTCGTCTGTATGTGTTTCGTTACAGAAAGTTTAGGTATAATGGATTTTGTAACAGTGCATTCCAATGAGCGCACTGCCTCTCTTCCGCTCTCATCCTCGCTGTTGCAATTTATACATTGTACATGGGAAAATAAATTTGCGTTAGTAATGGAACATCCCTTGTAATAGTTACATACATTAAGTAGAAACAAGAGGGTGCAACGGCAAACAGAAAATCGAACACATGATGTAACACCGAGAAGGAAGCTAGCGACGAATCCGAACTAATTAGTGCAAATGGAAGCGCTTGATGACCACTGCATATATTCATTGAATGCGGACGATTCTGATGCATACCAAACCATTAAATTAGAATAAATGATGAACGGTAGCGGTTTACGCCCATTGCCCCATATCGTACCAGTTAAACCTTTAATTTCTCTTTGCAAACTGCTAACCAATTTAACTAACCACACGAAACTTGATAATACTTCCGGTGAGTGCGGAATTGAACATATGCACATCGTCATCATGATCAACTTCGTAAGGTCGTCAGTCTTAAGAATGGACACGCACTTTCGCTTTTTCCTATACTGAACTGGTCTTCGCATTTCTCTAAAACCAGAACATCCCACCTATTTGTGAACAGTGATCCAATCTAGGTCTACTTTTACCTCTCTTAACTTTGTTTCTGTTTCTAGTATGTCTCTAACAAGCCTAATAAGGTGTCCTACCAATTTATTTCATCTGTTTCTCATTAAAACTCATAGTCACCTCCTTTTTCTTATCCTTTCTAATACATACTCATTTCTAACCTTCTCTATCCACAGTATCTTCATCATTCGCCTGCAGCACCACATGTCGAACGCTTCTAACCTATTCTTTTCCGCCGCGTTCACCGTCCATGTTTCGCGCCCGTACAGCGCTGTACTACAGACACCTTTAATCTTTTTCGAATTTCTAAACTAACTGTTTATAAGCATAGAAGTGATAATTAGTAACTTTGAAACTGATTTGTTTTTAATATTTTACATTCCGTATAATGCCCTCTTGATATAATTCTGGTCGACCTAGACACTTCACCCCTTTCCGCCACTCCTTCTGTTCCAACTCACGAGTCCATCATTCATTACATTACTATAAATTTTTAAGCAGTATCTCGATGACGTAATTTTAAACAAGATAGGACACTTTCACTCTCCGTATCTGCCCCTTATTCTTGTTGAGTTATCCGCCTGCTTAAAATATAACCCCCCTTTTTTGAAATATCGTGAACACCTTTCCTCTTCGATTATAGATCTCAACCGGTAGACCAACGTCGTTTTAGTAAAGTTTTCAGATCTTAAAAAAAGCATGGGTGTTTGCTAGTCATCGGTACGGTACCGGTGAATACCCTCATCCAAAAATACATTATTTGTGCAATCATACCTATATTCAACAATTAACTGTCGAAATTATGAGAAATAAAATAATTCGAAGTGGTCTGTATTCTGTCGAAACTGCCAGACGCGGATCGCGATTTCGATGTTTTTGGATCTCATCAGCGCGTCGCAG
>NW_020440438.1:0-5047 GCF_000699045.2 Agrilus planipennis | reverse complement strand
TTAGCATTGACGACTTTATGGTGATGATTTTTCGGTATTTCCGTATTTAATTCATATTGGGAAGAAGACATTCAAAAGTGTTATTGTGTTCTCTAAAATACAAAATTATTGAACTTGGTGATTTTTATAGTTGATGTAAAGGAAGCCGATGAAATAGAATTGGTATGCCAGATACTTCCGGTAGTTTTTAGACATGCATACCAAGATATTTTTGTTAATCACATTAAAACACGTATAATTAAAAAAAAAGTGTACGCGATATTGTTGAAGTTTTACCCTCTTTTACACCCTTTAAGTAGGTATGCCACGCCCTTTCGGCTAAAAAATTTGGTGAGCCATTTTTTTTTAATTAACAAATTTATTATCGAATACAGTACAATTCTTGTTTGGTTTGTGTTTTTCTTTTTTAATAGACAGAGAAAACTAAATTTTGATGACAACGTAAAAATTTTCGACTATAAATGACTCAATTTGCCGTAGAAATAAACAGTAAACTACTCTTAACATAACTCAGTAAGGTTTTTTTGTTAATTTATTTCATCCCATGGCAATTTCTGCTGCAAAGGATAAAATATTGTCCTGGTTATTATTATTAGAGTAAATTTTATCAAAACTTTCAAATTAAAAGCGAATTTTCTATTGTTACTGCGTATGGACAAAATAAAATAAATAAATTGGCAAAGGGTATGGAAGAAATGATTACACTTTTCAGAAGGAAGTTTTATATTGAATATCAGGTGATTTTCTCTGGATAACTGAAAATTTCTTCTGATTTTTTAATACACAAACGAATTTTGATAATTTTACACCGGAATGTTATTGTTTGATAATTCGTGTATTATTTTAATAACGCTCCGCACTGAGGCTGTTGAGGGCGCCAGCTGTATTTTACATTCGCCTTAACTCTGTATTGTTAGTAAATACTGAACCGTACGACTGAGTATGTTGCGCGGAGAGCTACGGAAAATCTGGTGTGTTTTCGTGGAAATTTACCAAATTGGTGTGGAAAATATTATAAAAACTGTGCATCTTGGTGTGATTTAACATTAATTTAAGCAAACGTTCAATTATAATGNACTTAACTGTTCATGGTTTTCCTGCCCTAAATCGTAGAGGAATTTTGGTGGAGCGCCTATACTTGGAGAGAGGTGGACCAACCCCTTTCGACTGCAATGGTGAGTTTTTCAATATTTTTATACTTAGTTCTATTTCTTGCTGTAGTTTTCCTCCAATTCATTATTTAGAGTGAATTAAAACCTAAACTGAACTTTTCCCAACAAATGAAATATTAGTGACGATTTTTTGTAACTGCAGTGTTTATCTTGCCCAAATGCATTTATATGTCAAAAATCTTGATAATTCTTTACAACTTTTCATTTCATACCAAATTTTCTTTTATTGACGTTAACGAAAAGCCTTTTTCTTCTGAATAGTCAAAATTATTAACCATTTTTTATTTTATTTCATACTTTACATACTGATGTTAGTAGAAAACTTGGTTTTCTAATTTTTCGAATAAATATTAAATTTTCAATTAGACATTCAAAAGTTTGTGAAAGTAGATCTCAAGTGGACTTGGAAGTTTCAAAAACTAATGCTTTATTATTTGTGTTACAGCCATTCTTGGTTTTCCTACCCTAAATCTTAGAAGAGGTTCGGTGGAGCGCCTATACTTGGAAAGGAAAGAGGTGGATCAACCCCTTGTGACTACAGTGGTGAGTTCTTCAATATTTTTATACTTATTTCTATTTTTGCTGTAATTTACTTCTATTTCATTATGTAAAAATGAATTAAAACGCAAACTGAACTTTCCACAACCTTTTTATTACTAACAAATAATTGCGAAAGGTTTAATTTGCGTTTTAATTAAAGTGACAGAGCTAAGACAATTACTAATTATTCGAATTTAGTAACATATTGGATGTTAGTGACGATTTTTTCTAACTACTGGATTTATCTTGCCTAAATGCATTTATACGTTGAAAATTTTGAAAATTCTTTTCCTTCTAAATCAAATTTTCTTCTATTGACGTTAATGAAAAGCCTATTTCTTCTAGATATTCAAAATTCTTAACTATTTTTCATTTTCTTTCATATTTTCGATAGGTTGTAATGCTAATAGAAAACTTGGCTTTTCTAATTTTTCGAATATAGATTAAATTTTCAATTAGGCATTCAAAGGTTTGTGAAAATAGATATTAAACGAATTCGGAAGTTTCCAAAACTTATTCTCTTATATTTATATGTTGTAGCCGTTCTTGGTTTTCCAACCCTAAATCGTAGAGGAGGTTTGGTGGAGCGCCTATACTTGAAGAGAGGTGGATTAACCCCTTTCGACTACAACGGTGAGTTCTTCAATATTTTTATACTTATTTCTATTTTTTGCTGTAATTTACTTCCATTTCATTATGTAAAAATGAATTAAAACGCAAACTGAACATTCCACAACCTTTTTATTACTAACAAATAATTGCGAAAGGTTTAATTTGCGTTTTAATTGTGACAGAGTTAAGACAAATACTAATTATTCGAATTTAGTCACAAATGGGATATTAGAGACGATTTTCTCTAATTACATTGTTTATGTTGCTTAAATACATTTATATGTCAAAAATCTTGATAATTCTTTACAACTTTTCATTTCATACCAAATTTTCTTTTATTGACGTTAACGAAAAGCCTTTTTCTTCTGAATAGTCAAAATTATTAACCATTTTTTATTTTATTTCATACTTTACATACTGATGTTAGTAGAAAACTTGGTTTTCTAATTTTTCGAATAAATATTAAATTTTCAATTAGACATTCAAAAGTTTGTGAAAGTAGATCTCAAGTGGACTTGGAAGTTTCAAAAACTAATGCTTTATTATTTGTGTTACAGCCATTCTTGGTTTTCCTACCCTAAATCTTAGAAGAGGTTCGGTGGAGCGCCTATACTTGGAAAGGAAAGAGGTGGATCAACCCCTTGTGACTACAGTGGTGAGTTCTTCAATATTTTTATACTTATTTCTATTTTTGCTGTAATTTACTTCTATTTCATTATGTAAAAATGAATTAAAACGCAAACTGAACTTTCCACAACCTTTTTATTACTAACAAATAATTGCGAAAGGTTTAATTTGCGTTTTAATTAAAGTGACAGAGCTAAGACAATTACTAATTATTCGAATTTAGTAACATATTGGATGTTAGTGACGATTTTTTCTAACTACTGGATTTATCTTGCCTAAATGCATTTATACGTTGAAAATTTTGAAAATTCTTTTCCTTCTAAATCAAATTTTCTTCTATTGACGTTAATGAAAAGCCTATTTCTTCTAGATATTCAAAATTCTTAACTATTTTTCATTTTCTTTCATATTTTCGATAGGTTGTAATGCTAATAGAAAACTTGGCTTTTCTAATTTTTCGAATATAGATTAAATTTTCAATTAGGCATTCAAAGGTTTGTGAAAATAGATATTAAACGAATTCGGAAGTTTCCAAAACTTATTCTCTTATATTTATATGTTGTAGCCGTTCTTGGTTTTCCAACCCTAAATCGTAGAGGAGGTTTGGTGGAGCGCCTATACTTGAAGAGAGGTGGATTAACCCCTTTCGACTACAACGGTGAGTTCTTCAATATTTTTATACTTATTTCTATTTTTTGCTGTAATTTACTTCCATTTCATTATGTAAAAATGAATTAAAACGCAAACTGAACATTCCACAACCTTTTTATTACTAACAAATAATTGCGAAAGGTTTAATTTGCGTTTTAATTGTGACAGAGTTAAGACAAATACTAATTATTCGAATTTAGTCACAAATGGGATATTAGAGACGATTTTCTCTAATTACATTGTTTATGTTGCTTAAATACATTTATATGTCAAAAATCTTGAAAATTCTTTACCACTTTTCATTCTATATCAAATTTTCGTTTAGTGACGTTAACAAAAAGCCTATTTCTTCTAGATATTCAAAATTCTTAACTATTTTTCATTTTCTTTCATATTTTTATAGGTGCTGATGTCAGTAGTAAGCTTGGTTTGTGTAATTTTTTGATTAAAGATTAAATTTTCAATTAGGCATTCAAAAGTTTGTTAATGTAGACACTAAATGAATTTGGAAGTTTCAAAAACTAATGCTTTATTATTTGTGTTATAGCCATTCCTGGTTTTCCTACCCAACGTCATGGAGGAGGTTCGCAGGAGGGCCTATACTTGGTGAGGTGGATCAACCCCTTTCGGACTCAAGAGTGAGTGCTTCAATATGTTTATATTTCTATTTCTACCTGTAGTTTTCTTCCAATTCATTATTTAAAAATGAATTTAAGCACAAACTGAACTTTCCACAACTTTTTTATTATTAACAAATAATTGAGGATAGTTTAATTTGTGTTTTAAAGTAACAGCTAAGACAATTACTAATTATTCGAGTTTAGTCACAAATTGGGCATTAGTGGGGATGTTTTTTAACCAAGTGCATTTGTATGTTGAAAATTGTGAAAATTCCTGAGTACTTTTCAATGTACTTNTTTTTATTTCTAATACTTTATTATTTTTGTTACAGCCATTCTTCGTATTCCTACCCAACGTTGTGGAGGAGGAGCGCCTATACCTGGAGAGAGGTGGATGAACCCCTTTCGATCTCAAGGGTGAGTACTTCAATATATTTTAAAATTTGTAAATAGGAAAGCAACTGATCGTTAGAAGTTTTAACTAAACTTTTATTTGGTTTATTACAAAACCATAACCATTACGTATATGTTTTGCCAAAAATTGGCTTCTTTGTATGAGTTACGATGTAGGTACATCTGAAGAAGTCAAAGTTTCGCAATACATATGTAACAGTTATTGTTTTATAATAATTAAACAAATAAAAGTTTAGTGAAAATCCTCATTTGTTTTCTTATTTTCAACCAGTCAAAGTCAAGTCAACCAATTATTCTTTATTTTTTGTTAGTTATATTCAAACTAATGCTTGATTTTGTTGCAGCCGTCCTTGGTGTTCCTACCCAACGCATTGGAGGATGTTCGAGAGAGATGGATCAATTCCACAAGGC
>NW_020440437.1:0-5093 GCF_000699045.2 Agrilus planipennis | reverse complement strand
CCTTGTTTTTCTTGGTCAGGCCGGAAACTTATCAATCCACCCTCGTATTATATTTTACCCTTTGCAAGCGAATTACACTGTGCAGATTGGTAAACATATTAAAATAATAAAATCTCAGGGTAACAGTTAATTGGATTTTTCTACCTGCGACCGATAAATGGTCTTTTCATAAATATAATACGGCTTCCCTTTGCAATTTCTGCACGGGTGGTTTTCCAATCATCGACAATTCCTACATTATTTTTAACCACAACTAGCTCTGTATGTGAATACGTCCAGTTCTATTGGCAGAAGTATGTAATAAATATTCTAGAACAAATTGAATTTGTAGAAAGGCTCTTCTGATGAGTCTCCATGATACGATGTAAGAATTCCAGATAGTTCCGGAATCCCGAGTAACTCGTTGCGTAAATTGTTCCATAAATTACGCAGATAAACAATCTTGTTAGCCTTCCAGAGGTCAAGCGACATTGAATCAATCTGGGAGTAGTCAAGACTGTTCAAATTTTTAACTTGGGCGAAATAAATTCTGGGCTCTCTTTTTTCTTTAATCGAAGGATCAAGTTAGACCAGCAAATTAGAAACAAAAAAAATGTTGTTAACAGTTATAACTATCACATGTTGTTCGCATTGATTTTTAATGTTTGTACTGTGTGGTTAAGACGTTTTAACAAACGTCTTAACCACTAACGTATCTTTATTGAACTTTAAGTTATCTTTACATCAAACGTGTACAAAACATTCAAAACCGTCATTCTACAAAACGGCCTAGTATATAGGGTTGCCACCTTTTCAGGCTTTACATAAAGTATTTCTCGACTAAAAGGTTAAAAAAAGTACTCAGCATAAAAATAAAGTATTTTATTTTTTGTTTTTAAAAACATATTTTTTGTTACACCTAGCAGACAGCAAATTGCTATCACTCTTAAATACATTAATATCATCTAAACATGGCAAACAAAGATTTAAGTAAACTAGAAGTTCATTTTTAATTAGTTTTAATGAAGCTTTATTCCTGTCGTCCCGCCACTTTGCGTTGATAACAAAGAATTCTTTTTCTGTAAATGCTGAAGTGGCCGGAACGGACAGCAAAAGTGAAACTACTTTGAACATATTTGGGAAATCCGTAAATATGCCTTGCCATTTTTCGGTGCAATATTATTGATATAAAAATACTCTAAATTTCGAATAATCGCTTAATAATATAATATAAAAATTACGATGTTTACTTAAGGCCTTAAATAAAGTATTTTTGCGTACTTTATGTGTCTTGTAAAGTATAACGTACGCACAGTCGAAATACAGTACAATACTTTATAATAAAGTACGGGTTGCAACCCTACTAGTATATGTAACTAGCAAAATAAACAATATTTCTCTTTCCTATCTTGTAAATACAACCTAATATTATCTTCAACAAAAGTTAAAATTTTAGCACCTAAACCATGTCAAAACGATTATAATTAAATGAACTTTCTTTACCATAAAAGGTAGAGGGTTCTTTTCTTTAACCCTCTTCTGTTAACACTAAAACCTTTTCGTTAATTATTAAGTTTCTCTTCTTACAGGATCATCTTATCCTCACTTACTGTTTTTACCCTTATTATTATTGTATCTACATTGACTTATCTATTCCACCCTTCCCTATTACATTTTTTTTCAAAACTATTTCATTGTCCTAATAACTAGCACAACCTCCTATTCCTTACATCAGCTTCAGACTTACCCTATCCTTACCCCTATCCTCGTTCACCAATTCATAGCATTCACTATCCTCACATCTTTCTAACACGATTATCAAGACAGGAAACAGAGCGGACTGAGATCATAAACCGGAAGGAATAACCCTAAGAAAAGCTAGAAGGAGAAAGGGACAAAGAATACAACGGGTATTTGTAGGAATAAACCGATAAGTAAAACAAAGAATAAGATATAAGAAGTTTATGTTGATTTTGGCTTCAAGAAGTTTCACTGCATAGGGGCATAAAATCGTACTTATTTACAACAACGACCTGATACGTACAACCCGACTAATAATGATAAAACAACGGGACATTTTACTCCAAAAAAATCAAACAATACAGATGTAAATCCAATTGCGAACGAAGATCAACTTTAAAAGATCAAAAAGAAGTGATTGAGCGTAAACGGGAAACATTAATGTAAGAGAAGCACTGTATGAGGTCAATAATCTTAAACTTGGGATGTGTATTAATTAATAGAATAGATGAACTCGAAAACAAAGAAAGAGAAAACGTGAAAAACTTAAAAATAGGAATTTGGTGGGTATCAGGATTCAGTCGTCGAAGGAGTGCAAGTTTTTCTGCTCAGTAAGCTAAATATCGAAGGCGTAATTGAGGAACTTGTTAAATTTAACCCCAGAAGTAATCACAGGAGTCGCAAACTTAAAGAAAAAGTTGGGGGTTATGTCCTAAAAGGTTAGTGCCCTCAAGGGACGGAGTTTATAATTAGAAATGGCTTAAATAATGAATGAAATACCTATTCGGTAGTTGAATAAAAAGCAGAAGAGTTAAAAAAAGAAAGAAAGGTAAATATCAGAAATAAGTTGGAAGTGAGTTGCTAAACATTTAAGTGGGTTGTTTGAAAGTTGCAGATAGGCTTGTCTAAGAAATACTCTTAGACTTTCGAATTTCCATGCCTTTATTGATTATAGAGATACAACGTTTCGATCGTGTAATATCTCCAGTTGTCATCAAGTAACTAATTGTAAACTTAAAACTCCGGGATTTATATAGTTAATTAAGTGATCATCTGGCTGTGACGTTCTGTTCCAATTTTCCATATGTTACTGATTTCCACATATGGGTGGCTTAACGTTGATTGTTGCTGGATGAACGCTGCTTCTTTAATCGTCTGGTTTCTCCCTATTCAGTGTGGGGTAAATGTTCTTTTATACGGTTATTCTAACTGGATAACGATCATGTCAATATATTAACAGGAAACTGTATTTTTCTTGCTGTTTCTGGAACTGAACAAATTTTGGAAATACAAAACAAGCCTCAAGGGGTTAAGCATGTGAAGTATACACATAATTCAGCTTTCAAAACCAAAACTCAAGACAGAACTTGGGGATCTTCTATGATGCTGATTACATTAGTTAAGAGGAGATCATTGATAAAGAAAAGCATCAGTACGAAACTGTCATGTTGCATGTTAGTGCGAACCTAATAATTAATACTATGAAGAAAGAGTGGAAATGTGGAAAAATACTGAAGGAGAAAATACTTTTGTTGCGCCAATTGATTATATTTGAGCTATTTATAATGGATTAATGTTGGCACAAAACTTTGAAATAGTTAAGGTTGGGGTATTGGATCATCTATCGGTGAAATTAACAGTAAAAACTTGATAAACTGCAGTTGGAGAAGTATTAAGAAATGAAATAAAAATTATAGGTACGTGTAATTTGAAATCCTGATTTTAAGAGTGGCTACCAATACAGAAATTCAAAAACATAATGAATATGACTTCGAATATCGAAATTGTAAAAGTAATAAATAATAAAATTCAATACTTGCAAAGATAAACCGTAGTTTAATAATAAATGTAGAACACTACAGTGTGGAGGTGGTTAAGGTATTATATTATTAAGATTCCTTTGTTATACTACACTGTAAAAAATGACTGGAGAAATCAACGAAAATATTAATAATTGTGCTGCATGCAATTTTTGAATTAACTTTGTCCCAATTTTCTGTAAGAACGTAAGAAGGTTATCTCTGGATCCGATGTCCGAGACTGTCTGCAAGTATGCAGCTTTACTTCTATAACAATTACTAAAAGTATTGCTACAGCACAGCGTACCTACAGTGGCAGTCGACTGACTCCCAAGTCAAGAATAATAGACTTCCATAAAGTAATTCCGTTCGACAACGAACTGCATTCACATTAATAGATTAAACTTATTACGAAACCTGTTATTTTCCTCAACACATAATGTACTTGCTACTTTTAGAAAACAGTTAAAAAATAACATATTATGGAAAAGCTCAACTCCAATAACAATCAATAGCTCAATTCAGCACAAATCTTTCTTTTGTTTTAGAAATGAAACTTCTTTATCGACGGTAGGTAGGGTATAAGATCGAAAAGTGTAGCGTCACTCGTAACGTCACGCGCCATATGTGACCCCTGGTGGATATCTCCAAAAGAAGTCAATTCAATAGGTTTCAGTGACAACCCATAATCCGAACATTGCCATTTCGACAAATTGTCACCAGATCGCGCATACGCTGTACTGTATATGTATTGCACATGCGTTTCTGTTTGGTTATTTTGATTTGTAATTCCTCTCTGCAGTTTTGTATGGTGCAATCATAAAATTTTTTAAAAATACGAAATCAGTATTAAAGTGTCTTTATAGCGCGGCGTTGTACGGGTGCGAAACATGGATAGTGGGCGCGGCGGAAAAGAAAAGGTTAGAAGCCTTCGAAATGTGGTGTTGTAGGCGAATGATGAGGATACCGCAGATAGAGAAGGTTAGAAATGAAGGCGTATTAGAAAGAATAGGAGAACAGAGGACTATGGAAGTCGATAAGAAATAGGCGAGTTAGGTTAGTAGGACACCTTCTCAGGCATGAAGGTCTAGTCAGACATATATTAGAGACAGAAATAAGAGTTAAGAGGGTTAGAGGTAGACCTAGATTAGATTACTGTTCACAAATAGTGAAGGATGTGGGTTGTTCTAGTTTTAGGGAAATTAGATCATTAGCTCATGATAGGAAAGAGTGGAGGTGCGTGTCCAACTAGTTTTAGGACTGACGACCTTATGATGATGATGATGTATATTGCAACATATTAGAGGTAAAAACGGGAGTTAAGAGAGGTAAAGGTAGACCTAGATTAGTGTTCGCAAATAGTTAAGGATATAGGTTTTATGTTCTAGTTTTAAGGAAATGTGAAGATTGGCTCAGGATAGGAAAGAGTGGAGGTACGTGTCCAACTGACTGACGACCTTATGATGATGATAAACCGATATTCCTCATTCTTCCACTCGAAATAATGTATTTTTCTGGTGTTTAGTACCTAAGTAGTTAAAATGCAATAATTTAAGCAATTTTTTTTTAAAAAGT
>NW_020440436.1:0-5077 GCF_000699045.2 Agrilus planipennis | reverse complement strand
GTCCACTCGGTTACATCTTTTAACACCGAATCCTTTTCTGCTCGGTGATATTTTTTATAGAAGCCGCTTCGGCACGTACCAACTGTACATACTCAAAAGATGTCGATACATTAAGGGAATTCAGTAGTACACGCGCCGTAGAGTAAAAACATGCTTATCAGTTCTAGGTATCATGAGTTTAATGTTTGGAACAGAGGTTTGAAATTTTGTAGTAAGATAGATAAAGCTTTTCTCTGAAGCCTGTCGAAGGCCATTTTTTAATTTCTAATGAAAATACGTGTCCTACAAGAAGCATCAACTTTAAACACTTGTATGACCATATTATTGAAAACCAAGAACGTACCGAGTTAGTGTGAACCTTTGTCTGTTACTATACAAAAAATCACATATTTATCTCGCAGCGTTAAATCAAAATGTTTAGAATAGAAATCCATGTTTTCGGAAAAATTCACACTAGGCACGAGCGGTCTATTGCGGTCAATCCTCTTAATAAATGACACCGAATCCTTTTCTGTTTACCGATTGCAACCGCAAATAATGAAATTTTTAACCGCGAATACAGGAACTGGGTTGCAATTGTTTCACCTGCGAATAATGAAAACGCGAATAAGGAAACCGTGAATAAGGAACTTTTACTGTATGTCGTTTTGTATGGTAATTTGACGTTAATATCAATAGAGCCCCTCGTTCTTCTTTTTTGTTTTTCTTACGGTTAAAAGAAAGATTTAGACGATATTAATATGAAAGCGCAAGTAATTTCTCAAAAAAAGTTCACACCATTCCTACGTGAAAGATATATTACCAGATATAAATAATTTTCAAAGCACGAAGTCTTCTGACCATATGCATTCCATTAATATTAATTGGCTTAATTTACACTACTCTGTAANGCCGTGGAGTAAAACATGCTTATAGGTTCTAGATATCATGAGTTTAATATTTGGAACAAAGGTTTGAAATTTTGTAATAAGATAGATAATGCTTTGTTCTAAATCTTGTCGAAGGCCATTTTTTAATTTTTTAATTTCTATTGAAAATACGTGTCCTACAAGAAGCATCAACTTTAAGCACTTGTAAAAGCTTTTAATGACCGTATTATTGAAAACCAAAAACGTGCCGAGTTAGTCTGAACCTTTGCCTGTTACTATACAAAAAATCACATATTTATCTCGCAGCGTTAAATCAAAATGTTTAGAATAGAAATCCATGTTTTCGGAAAAATTCACACTAGGCACGAGCGGTCTATTGCGGTCAATTCTCTTAATAAATGACACCGAATCCTTTTCTGTTTACCGATTGCATCCGCGAATAATAAAATTTTAGCCGCGAATACAGGAACTGGGTTGCAATTTTTTCACCCGCGAATAATGAAAACGCGAATAAGGAAACCGTGAATAAGGAACTTTTACTGTACTGGCGAATATCTTGGCTAAAAAGTTTCCCATACGGAGTTGAAAGGCTGTATACTGTCTATGGGACATCCTGTGTAAATGCAGCAACCATTTATTGAGTTGAATCAATCATGTGAAGGTACGAAGGATAATTCCAATACTGTGCAAGTATCAATAGCCACCTAAGGACTTGTATTTCCATTTGCAACGAGCTCTCCCATGACGACGTTGCAGTAAACTTCAACTACTCACTATTAATGTACACGGTTGTACATGCATGTGAGTGAGAGTGTCATACGTATATATATATTCAGATGTCCTTAGAACATGAATGCAACGTATTATTTGAAATCCTTGCCCTTACAGTGTAGTGTGCAGCGACCGTAAACTACAATGTGCTTCGCCTGTTAATTTTGTTCGGTATTTGGGAGTTGGCACAGACCTCCGCTTTAGCGTGACTGTATAAACAATACCCCGATTATAACCAACAATTTACTTGATGTCCTTTACAAACTGAACAATTTTATTGCTTCTATTAAAAAAGTTTAAGTTAAAATTTAGGATAAAGTGGCAGAAATTCTGTTTTCCATTCCTGAATGATACTTAAAATTACTTCATTTACTTACTCGATTAATTACAGAAATTATTGTCGCTCGTAATAAAACTTTATTATCCTGTAATTTTCAGCGAGAAAGCTGTTTAGTTATGGTTCTTATTAAAAAGCCTAATAACTCGTTGTGGCAAACACATAAAGACAACATAACAAAAACAAAATAATAATATTCGACTACAACGCGTTATCGCAATGAAAGAAATGACGCGTTTTGAGATGTACGTAGTTGATCACGACACTATAACTAAACAAATATCAATACGTGTACGCAGATCAGTTCGCGCATGACGTCACAGAAGCTCACTTCTCAAATTCGCACTTGTAAAGTAAACAATTGAATACTAATCACAACTATTCGATTAAACTTTTGTTTTACGGTATAATGTGTTTAAAGCGTAATTTAGGACCGGAAACAATATATCTTTGTCTTGTCGGATTTCATCTGTAAACCAACGCAATTGCAGCTATCCTTTTCGTTTAGTACGTCCTAATAGAATTAACTAAAAAGATAATACGATTTAAAGACAAATCATATACAGTAACACATTTGCCAAAAATAAATTGAGAGAAGGTAGATCACGTAATGGTTATGTCTGCCTTCTACCCTTAATTTAGCGACTTCCTTTTGTCGTTGAAGGCGTTGTGAACGGTTGTATTATTCCTTTGGTAAATAAACGTTTTCTGTAGTAAGCGAAAAGTGTTGAATTCTTTTGTAAAGGGTTTTGTGTGTACCTGCAAGTAAGATACATCCAAGACAAGGTGTATTTGAGCGTGCTAAATGGAGACACGAAGACAGAGAAAGGCATTCAACAGTACGTACAAGAGCCTTATTGTGCAGTTACTTTAAAGTGATGTTCTGACAAACTAAACTATTTCAATATAAAGCAGTACAAAGGAAGACGCATTTACAGTGTCTAAAGGAAAATATCAAAATTACTTATATCGTAAAATATTTATGAAATTACTTTTGTATTTGAATTAAATTGCGAAGGATTTCTTCTTTCTGGATCTGAAAGGTGTTTTGATTTAGTCAGTGAACTAGATTAAAAGGATTTTAAGTTTGTATAGATGTTAATGGGGAATTATTCTTTGCATCTTATAAACTTTTTTGTTTAGTACTCTTGTTTTTAACAAACATAACGTTTGCTTAATGTTTCAATTGTCTTAATGGTTTTTGTTCTTTGACAATCGATCTGGTGTATTTATGAGTGATGTTCTTCCAGTC
Organism: Agrilus planipennis; assembly: GCF_000699045.2. NCBI lineage: Eukaryota > Metazoa > Arthropoda > Insecta > Coleoptera > Buprestidae > Agrilus > Agrilus planipennis. Next base: position 1,848 of record NW_020440436.1, on the reverse strand, counting down.
AAGAGCAATGTGATAAGGAGGAAAACAAGTGTTATTTATCCCCAACAGTAGTTGAAGCTTGGCAGTCTCCCAGTGAAAATCTCAAGTGTCGGTGGTATATTACATTGTGTATGTATGTATACATGTTTGTTTGTTACAATCATGTTTTTTTCATCCGTTCATAAGATGTTCTGCATCCTTGCTTTGACTAGGCAGAAGTGTGAGAAGAATTCCTTCACATATGTGTATGTATGTGTAAGACGTGGTACGTATACGAGGGCCATGCACTTACCGCATTTCCCACGGGTTTCCACGGGCGAAATTACGAGACTACTCGCTTTCCCGTACCTTCAGATGTAATAAAATTTACCAAGCATTTTCCTATTGTTTGTTTCCACAACCAGTGCGATGACGTTCCAGTAAAACTTGCATTTTATTTGATGTTTCAGTTTGTCACGTTCCGCTAGTATTCAAGCGAAATCGTGAACAGAAGTTTCCGGAAGTTTTCATTCCGTGGCTTATTGAATAAATTGCATTAAGTGTAATTCAATATTTTAAAAGAAATGCATTATCTCACTACGGACAACAATCAAAGATATTCAAAAATTAAAAAGTCTCACATGAAGTTTACAAATTTTAATTGTTGAAAACACAATTACATTAAAGATTGTAAGAGATTACTCTTAGGAAAACTCAATTGCTTGTAGTGTTTCAATGGAATGCCGAATCGAAAAATATTGAATATGTACATATATACCAAAGTGTAATGGTGAGGATTGGGAAGATGTGGGAAGAAGCAATAGAAAGGATAGTCAAATTTGACGAGAGGTTGGTATGGTTGGAAGAAGGGAATTTCAGGAAGGAAACGTGGAGGAACAAGGTATTGAAAATGGGGACGAAAAGTAGATATGGATAGAGCGAGGGATTTGAAGATATTAAAAATCCATCAGGTACAAGTGAGGGAGCGGTTGAGGGAAAGGGTAAATATAGGAAATATGATGAGAAACAGATGCAGGGAAAATATAAGAGGGGGAAATTTAAGAAAAATAGAGGAGCCAAGGTACGTGGTGTGGTTGAATTCTGTAATAATCTCATGTGGTTTCTCCCTATAACGTTAATTATGTTTAATTTGTAGTAAGATTGTTTGCTTTAAATAAATAGGTTTGTTACTTGAACACTGATTAACCTGAAGAACCTAGGGATAAGATTCTGAGGCTAATGGTAGTCTTATTACATTTATTAACTTTTTAAGTGTAGGCACTTACTTTATTAAGATGATGACATTATCTCTTCAAAGCACTCGTAACAAGAAATTTCTTTATAGGATTATATTAAAGTATTACAAAAAAAATATGCCCTTAACACAAGAAAAGCTTTTATCTCATTTTTCTTTACTGTAGAGCCCTTAAATATGAAGCACGTAGCCAATTTTGTTTTTAATCAAAACACGGCATTCGTGCATTTTGCAGAAGAACCGACGATGAGTATGAGTTTAAAATAATAAAAACGTCGGCCGGCGATCGGAGCTTCCGTTCGACAGAAAATTTCGGATTAGTCACGGACTGTTTTGTGTCGACGTCTTCGTGATGTGCTTTTGTAACTTTCGACGTTGTATATGGGCATCTTGGATGTGTCCACTTCTTCATCAATTCAATTATAATGTTATAAAAGGAAATAGATTATAAGATAAAAGCGACAAAGTGTCGGCAAGTTACTGTATATGACGTCCGGTACAAGGTGATTGTTTTTAAGGAGCACGTTAATCGGCCGTACGGGTATTTTTAATTACATCATATCTAATAAAATTAAATATTGGGTTGATGATTTTATATAATCTATATATATATAAAAGAAAGTCGTGTTAGTTAC
>NW_020440435.1:0-7424 GCF_000699045.2 Agrilus planipennis | reverse complement strand
ATTACGTTGATGTGAATATTATATCTATTAATCTTCAATTTTCAATCATGATAATGGCCCTAATTGTTTCTTTTTGTAGTTTCTTGGATGTATAACTTACTAACTAACTAACTAACTGTTGTTACTAAAAGAACAGAGGGCATTGGACTTAGTAAAATGTAAATGTGGAATTGTAAGAAGTTGGAATGTTTATAACGCAACTCTAGCTAATCTATGTTTCTAAAGTTCTCTTTACTTGTGTTATTCGTTACATGTATTGTTATATGATTATCCAGTTTTGTTGGCAATAAAATTAAAATTTATGCAATTGTTCTTACCTTCATAACTAATCCCGTGATGTGAATATATGCTTCCACTAAGGTGAGAATAAAATGTTATAATTGCCTGTTATCTGTTTAGCGGTAGAAATATTTTTCGTAACTTGCTTCTTGCGATTTTGCTCTGTTAATTTTATCAAATTGCATGTGTGTCTGGATACTATTCTGGTAAATACGTATTTCCTTCTTATAGGAAAAGTGCACAATAGATCAATTAGATATTGTTTTAAAGCCATTGATACAATAGTAAATAATGTATAGTGGAATGTTGTTTAGTTTTTCTATTAAAAAAAACTTTAGTTAACATAACGTGAAGGTCATATTAAGTTTAATTAACCCGTCTACTTTCGATTTTGGAAATTTCACCTTAAATATTTTGTTTTGTGGTATAAGTATTTTCGTATATTATATTTCCTGGTTATGGAATTGTCGATGTATTACATTACGAATTACTTTTTAGGTCCAGGGTATTACAAAGAGTTAATGAAATTTCTAAACGATACTACACCTTTTTTATATATATTTTTTTTTCATTGGTTTATTCGCTATCTTTATCGCTTGGAACTTATTCGAATAATATTCTTTGTTTCAAAATGATAGTGATTTCATTCTTTATACTGTGAAATATGTTAATCCCTTGTTGAGGAGATTTTCTGATACTTCTTGCGTAGTGAGCTCAGTAGGTACTTTCCGATTTTGTCTATAATACCTCTCATGTAGGTAAGAAGACCTTCCCGTGGTAGGGATTTTTTCCTTAGACTTATTGCCTGTGTGAGATCTCTGTACCCGTCTAGTTTCTGTAGTTCCATAACCATACCAGTTATGGACGTTACAGGTCCTCTTCTAAGAATTTCGGCTCATAAATCATTATTTTAGCTAAATTAGCTAATGGTGTGATGACTCTTTTGTCTAGGATGGAGATTCGACTGTTTGAGTAGATATCTGCCCATATGTGCAGTTTTCCCAGTTTGCCATTGGGTTTCCGCATAATCGGGACGTTCAAGAACGAAGAGAGACCTGTTATTTATCGAACGTTAATTTTATTCTACTGTTTGGTTGTTTAGGTAGTTTAGGAATTCTCCTAGTTTGCTGTTGTCGTAGGGCATAACAGCTAACAAATCGTCGACGTATCTCAGTCAGCTTATAAATAGGGTAGCCCAAAAAGTATGTAATATGATGCTCATTGTGACCAAAGTATAACAGAAAAATTTTTCGAACAAAGTTTATTGCCTATGTTTAAGATCGTCCGTAGCACCTTAATTTCATTTACTATACAGATTATTTCAAAAATAAGTTTTTTCAAATGAAAATTTTCCAGCAAAGCTTGTTCCATATTTTAATACGAGGTCGTTTGTAGCATCTATTAACCAGATACTTTTTGAACACTGTGAATGATGAATCAAATTTAGATGCTCCAGGCGATCTTGCATTAAAATAAAGAAAAAAGTTTGTTTGATTGTACATATAGTGTAGCCATAATGAGCATATTGCAAATTGTTTGGGTCATTTGACTTGAAAAAAAAGAAACATTTGAAATCGCCGTGATTGATTGTATAGCCTCATATTTTGGAATTGTGAACAACTTTTTCCTATAACTTTTCTCGATTGGGTCCATATTTAACTGTGTTATCATTTTAACGAAACTTTTTTCTATCGTCGAACACTTTGTATAGTAAATCAAATTTATATGCTGCAAACGATCTTAAATAGGGAACAAGTTTTTATTTGAAACTTTTTCAATTAAACTTATACACTTATTTTATTAGACGTCAGCTGTAAAAGGAAATTTAATATCTACAAAATGCTGGCATGAGAATTTTTGTAAGTTTGAGTAAAACGTAATTTTTGTAATGTTAATTGAAGAAATTATATTCTGTTAGCGTCGTTCACAAGATTAGTTTGCAAAGTTGAAGTTTTAATCATCCAATCAATCACCCTGCTTGAGAAACTGAGTCCGATTGAGATATAGGTACCCTCTTTCAAACAAAACAATTATCACCCAAATTGACCGATTAAAAGCGGCGCTAGAAAATTTTTATATGTACTTAGACTTTTCTCCTTTTTAATATTAATTTCAATTAGTGTATGGATGTTACATCAGTATTTCGTTTTCTTTTGCAGTATAGGGGAATGTAGTATTAAGAAATTATTAAATATGCGAGGTATGCAAATGATTGAAAATTGTGCGAGAAAATAAAATATTAAAATAAAAATAATAACCGAACGCATTCCAGAATAAAAAAAGTACTGTTGTATCGATGGCCCAAAATCGTGTTATATTGTATATGTATATTTTTGCTTAGTGTGTAGTTTTATTTAATTTTGCACATCATATGTTTCTATTAAGTATGCGATGAAAATATAATGGTAAAAGTTTTTCATTATTATATTTTGGAGAATAAGCCATTTAAAATATAGCATGTATTAAAATGCATATCAAAACCTCTTCAAAAACAATTGATGAGAGCTGATTCTACATTTATTTATACTGAACTTATACGTATGTATATATGGTATATTTCAACAGCTTTTCTTATATCCACATATGTATCACTTTATTTTCATTTCATCCTCTACATTTGCATGAATGTTAATGTTCTTTTGTTCGCTTTTATCAACTATACTTTACTCCTTATTTTTTTCAGATGACAGTCCCAAAGAGAAAATTGATTTTACTAAAATGGAAAATAATAATCTTGTTTACTCGATATTCACCCCAAATTCAAAAACGAAAGGAAATGAATTGAAAATTAACGGAGATAGGCAATTGTCGACATCCAATGGAGATCTGGATTCTGTAAGAAATATTATAAGTGAGCAATTAATGAACGACTTTAATGCTAACGATTCATTTACCGGAAGTATCAGTAATGGAGCTTATACTACCACTATTACAGCAGACATTGAAGGAGAAGTTAAGAAAAAACGAGTTTCTGACAAGTCTTACTTTATTGCTAAAGAAATCTTAATGACTGAAATAACTTATAAAAAGGATCTGGATGTCATAAATATTGTAAGTTTTTAAATACGCATTGAAATGTTTTAATCATATCCAGATAAATTTCAAAAAAACATAATTTTTTAATAACTAGGTACCTAACAACGTTAATGTATTTTTGTTGGAATTCTACCAAACTAAAAGAGACCTACTCCTAATTATCACAACTATTAAAAAGCGAACACGTACCTAGTTCCCGCCCTTTAATAGATTGATTTTTTTAATTTTAAAGGTTGCGGTAATTAAGTATAAGTCCGTTTTAGTTTATTTACCTACCAGAGTCTTCGTAATTATTCTTCTTACTCTTTTCTTGTTCAGTGGTTTAGAGATGAAGTGGGAAAAGAAGAACCGGAAGAGTGTTCTATTCTATTGACCCTTATAGCTCCACTGGCTCAAGCTCACGGCATTTTGGTTCGGGATTTGGAACAAAGATTGCAAAATTGGGATGGCCGAGGAGGACCGAAAACATCGACAGAAGGAGTGGCAGACGTTTTGTTAACTCACTTACCTCCCCTATTACCGGTAGGTTTGCATTAAGTTATCGTTTATCAGGGTGTAACAGAAAAAAGTGCGGAGCTTGCAGGAGGTTATAAGTCACTCATCATCATAAGGTCGTCAGTCCTAAGACTGGTTGGACACGTACCTCCACTCTTTCCTATCCTGAGCTAAATTTCGCATTTCCCTAAAACTAGAACAGCCCACATCCTTAACTATTTGCGAACAGTAATCTAATCTNCCCACATCCTTAACTATTTGCGAACAGTAATCTAATCTAGGTCTACCTCTACCCCTCCTAACTCCTGTTTCTGCCTCTAATATGTCTCTGACTAGACCTCCATGCCTCTGACTAGACCTCCATGCCTCTGACTAGACCTTCATGCCTGAATAAGTCACTATAAAACAAAAAAAAACTAAGTAAATATTTCTGTGTTCGAAAGTTCATTGTCTTCGAAGAAAACGTAGTACAGGTATAATTCCATTCAACAATATATACAACCGCACTCAATCAGCTAGTAATTATAAGTATCAGTGTAGTAGGTATTTGCTTTGTATTTTTTATTCATGTATGGTTTATTTGTTAGATTAGATTGAGTGTGATTCAGGGTGTTTATGTTCACATTTAACCTCCAGTAGCCGTTTATTTTTTTATCATTTAAACCGTGTATGAGGCAATTGAACAATAAACTAATGCAGCAATACAAAATCAATAATGTGTGTAGGTGAGTATGTTACTGTAGAACACACAATAATGTGACATCATACCATATCGCCGCTATAGGCTATTGTTTTTCCTAAGATGTTGTTTACAAACTGCTTCAGGCCGGATAGAATTTTGAATTTTCTCAATAAGAACTATCGGTGCGATGCTAATTCGCATGTCGTATGCCGTACGTGTTTCGTGATTTTAAAAACTATTTTCGGTTAATGTGGTGCGAAATTTTTGGAAACTTATTTTACTTTTTTGGTAAGTTTACTTAAAACCACTCATAAGAAAAGATAAGGTACCTTGGCAATCCCTCAATGGAATATGGAAATTTACCTATACAGTTATCTAGATGATGCTCATTTACCGACTAATGTCTACGTAACTGATATTATTTTTTCTTTCTTTTGTGTTTTTGCATTTACATAGTGCTGTCTGCAATGGACTTATTCAATCCAAGTATTATGTGTAATACTAAATTGTTTATGATTATCTTAAACGTTCCATAATCGGCAATGTTTACATTTTCCGTTGATGTAGCTGTGGAGTTTTTATTGCACTACTCTATTCGGAGACATTTACGTTTCCAATTCATCTGTCAGATTGTAAATTATTGTAATTATCTTAAAATATATTTTACCCTGAAACATGCTGTTAAACTCGCGATGCGATTGTTTATTGCGTCTAATTTGTACCCTCTAAAGCTCCGCAGTTTTTTCTGTATAAAGTGTGGAGTTCAACAAATTTTACACCTTTTCCGTTTTTATGTTCTCTTTCGAAAAACTGCTTTGATATATGTTTTTGATTTTAGATATATGAAGAATATTTAGATGGACACATATTAGTACTAGAAAAATTAGATTCAGCGTTAAAATCAAACAACCGTTTTGAACAATTTTATCGGGATTTTGAAACCCAAAAAGTTTGCTACTTACCTTTCACCTCTTTCGTACTTAAGCCTCTGCATAGATTGCTACAATATCAGAATATATTACAAAGTAAGTATTTGTATAATTTGTCTATTTATGTAACTTTATTATCTCTAAAAATATTTTCATATTTGCGTATTCCGACTTTAATTAACCAATAATTGTAAATATCTTCCTTTTTTAATGCATGGAACTATTCATTCTTATTATTCATTCATTCCTTATAATAATAAAATGGTTAATAACATTAAAAGAATAAGCTAGAGGTGTGTGACATTTGATGTTATAGGAGGTTGTTTAAAGGGGGTGCTGTGGAAGTAAAAAGAAGGCGAGATACATTTGTGGGACACCTTATGTAAAATGTGTAACTGGTTACAGACATATCAGAACCAAAAGTAGGATTTAAAAAGGGCACAGATAGACTTAGATTAGATTACTGTTCCGAAATAGCTAGAAATGTAGGTTACTTTAGTTTTCGGAAATGTGAAAATTGACTCAAAATGAGAAAGTGTGTACGTTCCTTTGAAGTATGTAGCAAGCTTGTAGGAGTTGATAGGGTACTATAAAACAAGAGAAAAACGTATTTGAATGTGCAGCCGGCAAGTCCCGCCCCGGTAGGATTACGCAGGGAAATACCACATTGCAATACCGCATTCGATCAGCTGCTAATTAAGTGTTATATTTGTTTCGTATTTATGTACTTATGCATTGTTTGTTATTTGTTAGATTAGATTGAGTGTGATTGACGATTTTATGTTACAGCTAGCCCAGAGTAATTCTTAGTTCATTTAACGTTAAAGACTTGTGAGTATGTAGTTAGTCGAAGTCATTGGTAGAGTGTTAGTGTCGTAGGTCAGTGCAGAATAGTATTACTGTATTGACTAATGCGTGAGTTTTTAGACGAACTGTTTCGTAAATGGTGGATTGAACGTACAGATCCTGTACCTTGCTCGGCAATGAGTCCGAATCTAAATTCGCTTAATGTCTTCGTATGTATCAGGCGCCAGTGCAGAACAAAAAGTAATTTTGTACGTTCGTGTATGATCGCTACTAATGAAGTACGCCGAATGTTATATATCTTTACGCGACTCTGGGAGGTTAGCGCTGTTGGCGACCACCAGGGGCGCAAATAGGAGGGTCCACGGGTGCCTGAGCACCCATTCGTTTGGGTTGGGCACTCGGTCAATTCCAATCGATTCAGATAATAACCCAACTTGAAAGTTCGGTTCAAATAGTTCAAGCTCGTAAATGACCAGCCGAACTCGATCTTTTCAGCCTATACACATTCGCAGAATAGAAATATTTATAACATTATGATGGGAGCACCCAGTCAAACTGTAACATTGTTGCGCTCCTGGCGACCACCCATATAAAACTTGGAAATTTAATACAATTACAATTATCTGTCCATAGGATGTTATTTTACCTATTATTGTTTACCTAATGTTATTTTTTTATGTTCTTAATACTATGTCGAAGTTTACTTTACATAGTGCCACCTGAAGAATGAACAAGATAGTTATTTAATTAACTTTTATCGCAATAGGTGTCTAAATATTGTGTGTAGTAGCGTAGTAGTAAGATGTTGATATTTACTTCATTAGTCGTTTCAAAATCGCTGCTCTATATTTTTCATTTGTATGATTGCTTACTTGTTATTGTAACTTTGTATGTTGCCAATTCAGATTGCAAATTCTTCTGGTTATATTACTATCTTTTTTATTCCCCAACCACGCTACTTTATTCACGATGCTATTCTCCAAAGATTGTTATTATTTTAGAAATATCCTGTATACAGTAATAAATACACATCGCGCCGGAGCTTTACGGAGAGCCCTACGTGGAGTTAAAATTTTAGTGTTTCGTCAAACCAAGCATACAATAAATAAATTAATAAATAAATAAATATTATGCTTTCAAAAATGTAGTATTTACAGTGCGTTAGTATTTATTATCAATAAGTTAAATATATATAT
>NW_020440434.1:0-5119 GCF_000699045.2 Agrilus planipennis | reverse complement strand
TGTAGATTTATTTATATATATTTATAACCAATGACGGCAGTCTTGGATTATTTTACCATCTGATTGTCTACATGAAAATCGCTGCATGTCAAACTGGAACAAAGTGAATCTTACTCCAATGAAAAGGGACATTTTATGTGTACACAACCTGACTTTATTATTCAATTTTCACAAACAATATCAAATGTGTCAATCTTCCATATTACAAACTCGACTACAGTAATGTAACAGCTCCTGAATTCTTTATGTTTTCTATTTAAGGGTTTGGTACAATACGTCGTTGTAGGATGGTTTGTAGCGAATAGTAAATATATACACAGTCTATATACTTTGTCATGGATTTACTAGGTTAAGTGCATTCATTAAATCGCAGGTTTTTCAAGGATTAATGTCGATTATATTATGTACCTAATGTATATTCTTCTTTATCCAGAACGCAGCTTTACAAAATAAATTAGTTACTTAATTAACCACTTCATCAAGAAATATTACACTAAATATCTTATTAATGTCATATAGATAATTAATTAAATTTTCTGATTGGGCTTCAAAATAGTGGAAGAAATGAACTAATTAAATTAAATACTATCTGTATGTATAAAATTTATCTACCAGTTATAAAAAAAAGCTCACGTTAACAAGTCGTTTGAAAGTAGTTTGTAGATGACGTTAAACGATCATCGAATGATACTATAAAATAAGTTGTGCTCGCCTTGCCCTTCCCTGTATAAGTTCACGTTAGTATTATACGTAAACGGTGAAGTTATTGATATTCAGGTAGTATAAATCTAACAAGGAAACGGTGCAGTATAGCAGCACTTGCTGCAACTGAAGGCGATCGATTGATACAAAGCAGATTCCTGAAGCACTTCCTTTCTTGGATACCTACACCATGAATCGAAGTTAACTGAAATATATTCTCTTGTTAATAGCGCAGTCTAGGAAGATATCCTTGCTCTTAATCCAGATGCATTGAATTAAACTACCTGGCAATTTTTCTTTCTGTTTCATTCGCATTCCTTTTTTCAAGGTCCTGGTGCATGTATTACCTTTGAGAGTGCTAGCACGTCTCGTTTCTTACCGACGCGAATGCAAATTTAAAAAAATAACAACGTAACTTCAATGAGAACTTTTACATAGAACTGGATGTAATTGAGTTCCGAAAGAACAAAGAAAGTTTTGAATTAAAGCAGGAGAAATGTCACTTTTCGTTTTAATTAAACTATAGCAGTAGGTACATTTGTATTACGAAATAAGTTTTCTTGTTCAACTATCAATGGAAAATGCTTTAAAATGTTATTACTATCCTACCCAAAACTATATATAAGTAACGGTCTTACTAGTTTAAAAGCTATAAAGCTTTTAAAGAAAATCTAATATGGGATATCACGATGTCGAAATCAAAACAGTAGATATAATCTCTAAAAGTACTTTCAGGTAATTTAAAAATACGAAATATTGAAAATGTTACTAAAAAGCTTTACATACAGATTAATATATTTAATATTTATAGCGATTGTCATATTTAGCATATCAATTATACCTACCAATATCATTTAAGATACATAACTGTATTTATTCCTAAGACGTTTCATTTCGGTGGTATGTTAATTTGTACTGTAAGTAGTTCCTTTCAAATGTAAACTTTCTTTCAGGTTCCGTAACTTTTTTTATTTTGTCCTAATTATCCATTAAAAGCCTTATAGAAAACAGGAAATATAAGTTCATTTCTGTTTGTATGCCTTGAATTTGTCTTTTTCTAGCTGCTATTTCCAACGATTCTGAACGTTTAGTATATAGAAATCAATTAAGGTAAAGTGATTTTCAAAAGCACTAACTCGCTTTTGCTTCGAAGTGCTAAAATTATTATGCAGATGTTTCATTCGACGATTAAAACTTCTAATGCAATTTACGCGAGGAAAAAGCATTCATTTTTCTCTATTCCCGGAGGCTGTCGCGAATTTCCGCTCTAATAAGCATTAGCAAATCTCATCATCATTTTTCTCTCTACATATATATTCGCACAAAATCCTCTCTTTGTGTCATAAGTCATGTCATCCGCTAGATGCCGCATATCGATCAATTATTTATTATAAATTCACTGACGGGTAGGTATTGTCAAAGTTTCGAAAAAGCGAGAAACAATTTACAGTTTACAGATTGTTCACACCGATTGAGTAAGCAGCGAAGCATGTCTAGAATTGATTCATTAAATGTACGTGGTGGTAATTTTCATGAAAAATGCACTGGAATTTCAATTATTAGGTATATTTAGTAAGTAAATAAGAGAATTATAATGGAATATGTAGATGTAAATCAAACCTTATAGCCAGTTCTAATCCTTATAAAAATTTTCTATAGGTACCTTACTGCATTTAACAAACGCTTCGAGCAGTTTAAATAGAAATTAGTTGACTATCCTAGTATTTTGAAGGAAATCTATTTAAAGGAAGCATTTTATTTTTTAAGCCTTTAATTAATCATATACAATCATGATATTTACACAGATTTGTCGAAGTAGACTAACAGCACACCTTTCAGTTAATTTCACTCACTTATAAGTGAAGATTCTCCAACGTTTGTACGAACTATAATTCTAAGCTGACGTTTATCTGTGATCAGATAAAGGTAAAATGTTAGTATGTGTTGGGTGTGACGTGTGCTAATAGAACTTAAAATAGTGATACGTTTGTGGGCAGATGAGTGGTATACTTAATTTAATTAAGCTTCCAAATCACCCTACACACCTTGGAACACACCCGGTGGTGAAATAACTGAAGTGTTACAAAGAATATGGCGGACAAAAATATCAACTAAGATATACCAGAAATACAAAAGTTTCTAAAAAAAGGTAATTTAAAGACAGACGTGTGATTGCAAGATAAATTGCTCCACGTTCTTCAAGACAATAATGTGCTACATTTCTTTTTAATGCGAAAATTCACAGCACGATTCACTTTATTCAACGAATTATTGGAAAAACATTTGTCACACTTTTACGCAAATGAATTTACCGCGGAAGAGAAAAAACCCGTTTCATCATTCCAACATTTTCCCCCTTTTAGTCACAGCTACTAACACATCCTGTCTTACGACGACTATGGTTAATGATGGAAGGTCTAGGACACAACTCCATCCTTTAATCAGAAGTTTTAATAGTTCACTAGTTATCGAATGATGTAACATCAACATCAAATTATTAATACAAACATGCGTACGCTAGAACCATAGATAAGCAGAACATTATATAGTGTGTAGTGATTCACGTAGGGTCTTAACAAGCGATTATATCACTAAAAATGGAATTTTCTTCTTCAGCAATTCCGTTGATATTTATTTTGTAGCACGCTACACATTTACCACCGCGGATTATTTGAATACGATCATGAGAATTAAATTGTGAAATATAAATTCCCCCATTCTGAATAGACGGAATGCGTTATCGTGGATTATTTATTGTTTGCGAGTTTTAATTGGGACATAAATTTGCATACGCCTAATAACAGGGCTTCGCAGAGCCATTTGTAATCGTATTATATGTGGCGAACGGCTTCTTGGAAGTACCGGAACACATTCACGCTTTTACAGGATAATGAATTTTCACATTATGTTACAATAACTCTAGTAAAACTTGTACATATCGGTAGTTATCGAAGTTTAAAGTTTCGGTTTACTTTAGACCACTGTTTTCATTTACTGAATCGTATTTTGCATACATATTAAAATGCCTACCTTACATGTAGGTAATACAGCAAATTACAATTTGACATTTACTTTTAAGTTAATCCGAATATGAATTCAAAATGACATTAAAAGTGCTTTCGCCTACCCGAAAAGAAAAACACTGCAATATATTGGTACTTAACAATGTAGGTACCATATATGAAATATTTGTTACATTATACAAACATCGTAAAGTTTAAACTATTTTTTAAGAATTTGCTTAAAATAAGTACTATTAATCTTTGGAAAACGATTAGGAAATCCATAATTAACCACTTTCGCAGTTACTTAGTAAGACACAAACTTTAAACGTATAAATATTTTTGGTTTTTCCTCTAGGTCTTTTAACAAAAGCTGCTGTAAGTGTACAAGGTTATAAGAATGTGAAATTTTAAACTACAAATACAAAAATGCCCGCCGATGTTCATTCTTTACTTTTATAGAATTCTGGGATTTTCTTTTACGAAAAGAAAAAGGTTGATATTAAAAATAGATGATTAATTTTATGTTGTTCTTCAATATGCCTTTTTGAGAACAAAATGGCACACTTGGGATTTTTTAATAAGCGTTTTTATGAAGTTAACCGTCCCACAAAATGTTTTTTACTGCTTTAAACAATAACCATGAAAAATGTCCAGAAGTTTCATTAAAAACCTTATTGAATTTTTGATTAAGAAACGGGAAGAACCCATACCAATCCTTCTATTTATAGTATCATGTAGTACAAGAATGTGCATTGACGTTAATTTGCAATAGCTTGAAGCGTCAATCAATTTAATCGAATGACCCGAATGATACGATTATATACCTACAATGTAAACTTATCTCGTTAACTGATTCTACAAATTAATGTGGGACTGCAGTAACAGTGATATACTTGTAATTACTGCAATTTATAACACGTTCTAACAGTAACATGCCCGTGGGAGACTAATGAAAATAACCGTTAGGCTTTAGGTTTAAATGTGTGAATGATCTATATGATCTGAAATATGCATTCATAACAGTTTTCCAATGTTATATTAAGCAATCTTAAAAGGATGTGGATAGTTTTGTCGAGATCGTTGTCAATATTAATATGTATCTTCATATTTTTCCGGTAATTTAGTAAACATATCATCATCATCATCATCATCATCATAAGGTCGTCAGTCCTAAGACTGGTTGGACAGGTACCTTCACTCTTTCCTATCCTGAGCTAAACTTCGCATTTCCCTAAAACTAGAACAACCCACATCCTTGACTATTTGCGAACAGTAATCTAATCTAGGTATACCTCTACCCCTCCTAACTCCTGTTTCTGCCTATAATATGTCTCCGACTAGACCTTCATGCCTGAGAAGGTGTCCTACCAACCTATCTCGCCTATTTTTTATTGACTTCCATAGAGTCCTCT
>NW_020440433.1:1204-5095 GCF_000699045.2 Agrilus planipennis | reverse complement strand
ATAAAAAAAACGTTTAGATAATAATTGTAATTTTCTTACATAAACATCAAACAACAAACAATATAAAAATTATAGGACAAGAGTCAAGACTCGATCGATAAAACTATTTACATAACATACCATTTTATCTAGTACGTACATCATTTTTCTAAAGCAGGATTTTCAAACATTTTACCTATAAGGGGGCAAAAACTGATTAAGCGTATGCACACTGTTCGTATTTTTGGAGGAAATTAATAATACAGATAAATAGAAATGAATTGTTGTTGGCCTCATTTTGGCTTTGATTTTTATTATAACAATATTTTGAAAGCGAAAAAATTTAAATTTGAATTAAATTAATGATTTTCTATACATTAACAAGACTTTCATTTAATTATAGTTTTTAACTCAAAAACAAGAAATAAAATTAGTAGTAAGTACTTATACATGTGTGTACTATCGTTCATATTACATAATAGTATGTGCTAATCTAGTTCTACATTAAAACATTTCTATTTACACTTACTGTTTTATTTACTGTAGCAATATTTGTAGTTTTGAATACGTATAATTGTGATAAAATTTACAATGTCAATATTTTTGCATTTTAATAATGTTAATTTACGTAAGAAATTAAAAATAAATAAAAAATTTTATAAAAGCGTCACTAAATGGAACCAAAACGTATTTTCAAATCGAAAGTACTGGACGAAGGTTCGATGTGGTCAAAATTTTTGGTCCATGATGATGTAGGTACTAGGTGTGCTAGAATATTTTGCAGGTCGATGTCTACAATTTCGTGTGAAGCTAATACGTATACTGTTACTATCATGGAAGTGTATCCTTTGAATATTTAGACCAAAGTTTCAGGGTAGATCTATATTAATGTAAGATCAGTTTTGTCTAAAAGAATTTACGTAGGTAAAAAAATTGGAAAAATTATCTGGAAAACAATTTGAGTCGACGACGCACAATGTAGTGAGCATGGAAACTAATACCCTCTAGCGACCGTCTTTAGACAAAATTGACCTTATTTAAATGTAAATCTATCCTGAAAGTTTGGTTAAAAAATATTGACTTTCACGGTACATGTAATGCTATAAAAAAAAACCTTTTTTACCTTTTACAAAAATAGCATGCATCGATTTTCAATATATTGTAGCACACCTACTACATCACACAATGCCAGTGAATAAACAAATAAAACTAATAGCAGACCAAGGCAAAATAATTTTTTCGGATTTCTGAATAAAATATGTTTTTCCTTCTTAGATTTTTCCAACTTTGTAAAATTTGTTTGGTTTTCATGCTTTATTTACAATATACTTTTCATTTTATATTATAGGTTTCATGTAAAAATAAATAATTTACCAATAGTGAAGAGCTCAGTAATTTCTTATTCAAATTCAATCATTTTAAGACAAAACTTAGTTTTTTATTTTTTTATTTCTTATTAAGAACTGGCATGGCGTAACCGACGAGTTGAATAGACAAGTTACCTGGAGCCATGTGACGTCAGGGGTCGCTTAAAATATGCTTTAGTAGTTTTCAGCTTAGAAAAATTTAGTGAAATTAGTTTGTTCGACAAAAGATTTCCGGTGCTCCGTTTCCAATACATTAAGCAAATATTCATAATCTTGATGCCATTCGGTTTTCTTTTCATTTATGTTTAAGAGATAAAGCGCCCAACAAGCTCATATTAGTTACATCATGTTAAGTCATCGGCCATCGATTGAACCACTTCAAACTGTAGGTCTGCTACAACTTCTTACAGTGTCTTACCCTTTAATTATTAATTAGAAGAAAAACACAAGAAAGCAAGTGAATTCGAAAGAATACATTCGTTAATTTAAATGTATTGTTTAACGAAAAAGTTTTTCCATTTTTATTAATTGACTTGTTTGTTTAATATCATTCAAACTATTCTCGTAGTGACCCTAAAGTTCTTTTTAAATATATGCCTTGTTACTTTTAAACTTTCGTCGAAACCTCTCTATAATTTTTTTGAGTATCGTCTCTTTATTTCTTACTACACCGTTACAATTAATGAGGTCTGGCTAATTGGTCAACCCCATGATTTTTTTATTATTGTAATTGTTTGATCGTCGTTTGTTTGTATTTTTTCATTAGTAACAATCGTTTGTTTGCCTCTTGTGTATTTATAAANTTCTTTGTCTTTTTTTGTTAATAAATATATACAATTTGAACTTTTTCTCTCTATTAAACTAAATAACTAACCAAAATAGAAAGTTGTTTATTTTCTAAGACTATGCTTTGTATGACGCCCCCTTAGTATGACGTGTTTGTCATTTCCCTTCGATGTCATTATAAGCAGATTCCACTGTATCTAGTAAAATATAATAGCTTACCTTGTTCGTTGATATCCCACAAAATAACCGTCGCATTAAGTTTGGCCAGTCGTTGGGCTAAAAGTCGTCCAATTCCTCCACCTCCTCCAGTAATAAGTATCCTCTCGCCCGCAAGACTTTTCAATTTGGGTTGATTCCACGGATTAATCGATTTTATGATTGCTTTAACCGTTAGAAATGCAGCGTACACTATAAACGATATTATATCGACTACCGCGTCGAATAGGGTGTTTTGCCGCTTCAATCCGTTCACCATTTTGACTTATGTGTATTATATCGATACGTAGCGAGAAAAATTACCGAAATATAAAAATATGTATTCCAAAAGAACTAATTAAATTATTTATTAAAATAGTTTTAATGACTGGGTAAATTAGAAACTAATTATTACTNAATGAATGAACTATTGTTCGAAGATGTTATCAGAACAATCGGTTGACTGACTTTGAAACTTATGTCTTATTATACCAATCACTGGCAAATTTTTACAACACATACCCACAATGCTTTATTGTTATTATTATACTGTATACACCCGTTCAAATTTGGAGGGATGCTTGTTGTTATTTTTTTATGTTTATGTATATTACACTACTTTGACTCTCATTTGGGTGGAACGTTAAGGATATTGTTAACAACTCCGCCTATATTAACCAACTGCCTAATATGAAGTTATTACAGTGTTAAGTTTGGTTTTCTTATTAAATTTTGTATAGGAAAGTTTGGATATAGTGACTCCGTTTAAAATGACTTATCGTTTATTATGACTGATTCTCAAGAAATCATATCCGGCTATAATGACCCTATTGATTAATAATAACATTTTCGCTCATTTTTTCTGACCCTTCTTATGCATATTGATATTACAATTCATCGTTCTTTGTCTTTTTTTGTTAATAAATATATACAATTTGAACTTTTTCTCTCTATTAAACTAAATAACTAACCAAAATAGAAAGTTGTTTATTTTCTAAGACTATGCTTTGTATGACGCCCCCTTAGTATGACGTGTTTGTCATTTCCCTTCGATGTCATTATAAGCGGATTTCACTGTATCTAGTAAAATATAATAGCTTACCTTGTTCGTTGATATCCCACAAAATCACCGTCGCATTAAGTTTGGCCAGTCGTTGGGCTAAAAGTCGTCCAATTCCTCCTCCTCCTCCCGTAATAAGTATCCTCTCGCCCGCAAGACTTTTCAATTTGGGTTGATTCCACGGATTAATAGATTTTATGATTGCTTTAACCGTTAGAAATGCAGCGTACACTATAAACGATATTATATCGACTACCGCGTCGAATAGGGTGTTTTGCCGCTTCAATCCGTTCACCATTTTGACTTATGTGTATTATATCGATACGTAGCGAGAAAAATTACCGAAATATAAAAATATGTATTCCAAAAGAACTAATTAAATTATTTATTAAAATAGTTTTAATGACTGGGTAAATTAGAAACTAATTATTACTATTATTAGTTATTATTTAATTTTGGTTCATTTACTTATGTTACTTATTTAAAAAAAATTTTTTTCTTTGG
>NW_020440433.1:0-528 GCF_000699045.2 Agrilus planipennis | reverse complement strand
TAAACTTTTATACTCGGAAAATTTTGAAAACAACGCAAAAATAATTACTTTTATTACCTATATAACAGTGAATTTCTTTTTAAAGATACCAAAAAGAATGTAGTCTTTGGAACTTAATGAAACTGAATTAATTTCAAGGAAATTTTTAGTTGTCTAATACGTAATGGCCGATCTGACGGGACTTGCACCTTGGCGAAGTTCTTGTCCACCAGAGAGTGGTTGGATCGGCTTGCGAATTTCGATGATTTAATGAGAATAAAGACGAAAGTAGTAGTAGGGATATAAAGCAGAGGATAGCGCAGGGTCGAATCGCCTTCAATAAAAAGAACTCACTTCTATGCTCGCGAACGATTACTTTAAAAATTCAAAAGATTGTTAAAGGTTTATGTTTGGAGCATGGCGCTGTACGGGTGCGAAACATGGGCGGTAGGCACGGCGGAAAAGAAAAGGTTAGAATCGTTCGAAATGTGGTGTTACAGGCGAATGATGAGAATACCGTTTATAGAGAAGGTTAGAAATGAAGACGTA
>NW_020440432.1:5407-6262 GCF_000699045.2 Agrilus planipennis | reverse complement strand
TATAAAATATTGTTTCAAAGATCTTTTAATACATACATACCCTGGGAAATGTATACATAGATGTATTGTATGCCATGGTGATATTGGAAATACTAGGAAATGTATAAAACTAATGCTTTCTGTGAGTAAAATTAATGGAGTTTCTTTAATGACATGTTGGAATAATATGTCTTCAAAAAATATGCTTCATTATTATCTTTGCACCCAATATATATATATATGAAAACTCCAAGGTCATCGTGTTTGTTGAAACAAAGATAACCTCGTCACATTATTCTAACATCTAACATAATAGGGCAGGGGCGTTGGAGGAACTCCAGTCTGTCATAAATCTCCCTAACCAAAAAATGACGTCACCAATGGATATAGGTACATCTCCAAACGGCCTGCCGTATTATTGCCTATTTAGTATTACCTGTAATTCATTTCCGACTGCTATTTAGGAAATGTACCTAGAGATTTCCTAGGATATGTGTGATATAGCTTATTTCACACATGTCCGGGCGATTTTAGGAATTATATACATTTCCTAGGAATTGTATACAATGACGGATTTAATACATTTCCAGTAACATATGCACTATCTAGATATACCTTAATATTTGTTTTATTTGATTATTTGAAGAAAATACGACAAATGGCGCTGTAAAAGCCATCTGTAGTACAGTGCGACATTTTAGGATTACGTATGCTTCAGCAAGGTCCATTTAAATATATGGATATCTACTTGCTGAAACGAATCCCGGCGTAGCTCACCTCAACGTGATAGGCACGTTACCATAATCGAATAAAATAATTCGAAGTGGTCTGTATTCTGTCGAAACTGCCAGACGCGGATCGCGATTTCGATCTTTT
>NW_020440432.1:0-4933 GCF_000699045.2 Agrilus planipennis | reverse complement strand
AACAAAGTGAAATCGGATATTTAAATTTAAATTACTTAGAGGGGACGCTAAATCAACGTCCTTAGTTAAACGTCATGGTTTCGTCCGAAATGGCACTAAGCTCTAAACCTCTGTTATTATTTTATTCCTTTATACAACATCCGATATGTGCCTACATAGTGTATTTATACATACGAACAAAATCCTGTAAAAGTACATTCTCTACATATACGGATTATGAAAAGTTGATTTGGATTGTGTTACACTTGTAAATGTAACAGCTAAGATTAGGTACTTGTTATCATTACAGACAACTGGATGGATTTTGCTGCTTAAAATTCAACCAATTGAAATAATACGTGTATATCACTGGCATTTTCCTGAAACTAAAATAACTTTGAAACGATTTATTCTGTTTATGAAACCGTAAGTAATGTATTGGAGCGAGCACGAGTGTGTTTGTGTGCGATCGGGCACACGTGTGCGTAAACGGCTCGTCTACTAGCCGCGGGCACCTTTCTTCATGTGCGGCGTATTTGTAAATTTGTGTGTCGTACATGCGTTCTGGAAAGCAGTTAAGCAGTTTAAAGAAAAAATAAACTTTCCGGATGTTTCCAGAAGCTTTCCGAATGTAAACAAAAAAGTATTTAAAGGAAGAGACGATCGCCGAGAGGACAAGAAATAAATTGACCGTTGCAGAAGTGAATCCAGAAATAAATTGATAGTGATAGCAGAGAACTAAATAGCGCAGTGAATATAGTGATATATCAATATTAGGGTAAATAAATAGTTTTTGTCGTTATCAGTCTTAGAAGTAAATTTTGTTAAACCCACGAACATTACAGTATTCTAAAAATGTTGTAGGTATATTTTTGAAGAGTTACTATTCACGCGAAACCGTGGGACCGTGCTGGCGTGTTCCCAACTAATAACAAAATATGTACATATTGTTTCCATAAAACTTTTCTAAAATCATTTGCATGAAAGTTGAGAGAAAAGTGGAATTAATTCGCACCAATGCAAACAATAAATTAATACCATCGGCAGATGTGGTTGCGTTATCTTCTTTTCTCTGTTTTGTTCATTTAAACTATCTTTTCTGCTTTGTTAATTTCAAAACAAAATTCACTTGTGACACTATCCAAATTTACTTTACTTAAATTCAAAAATAAAATATTATTTCTTAATATAGCTACGGTACTGAAAACAGTAGTGAGAAATTTTGCGTTCTATTTAGAGCTAGTAGTCCGGGTAGAGGGGCTGAACATTTACCGATACATTTACCCCAGCGGGCAACCCTTGTTTTGTCCTAAAAAGAAAGCCAAATTCATCAGACTAGTTGCTTGGTCTCTAAAAGGGGAAAGGCAAAACCATTAAGGATTTAGGTGACCTGCTGTGTATGATACAATTTCAACGAACTGACCAAAATCCACGGTTCTCTTTGTTTAATGTTTAATAACAAACAAAATAATTGTTTATCCAGAGAAGATATTGAATTTAATATTTTAAATAAGGTTCTTTCAAAAATTCGGCACAACAGCTGTATAAATATTTGTATTTACGTACCAAATTATTATTTGTCTGTTATTTGTTGTTATGATTGCAAACCGACATGCATTAGTTGTCAAGTATCTGTATCAATGTTTCCAGAATGATATACCCGAAATAAAAATGTTCAGTCTCTCAGAGTCTCTGAAAGCGAGACTCTAGTCTCCGTCTCTCATCGAATCTCTCTGGTGTCGCTGAGAGAGATGTCAAAAAAACTGTTTAGCGTCTCTGAACGAGAGACTCGAGTCGCTCATAGAGAGATCTTTTCGTATCCAGTCTCTGAACGGGAAACTCGAATCTCTGAACGAGAGACTCGAATCTCTGAACGAGAGACTCGTATCTCTCAATAAGTGGTGTCTCGATAGACATGGTTAAAAGTTCAACATACTTCAGAGATCCCAGTCTTTCTACGAGAGACTCGAGTATCTCAATTTTTCAGTTTTATTCATTCACTCTCTCTGTGAGAGACTCGAAACTCTGAATTAACAATTTTATCGTTCGAGTCTCTCATACAAAGACTGTGAGAAATCCATAAAAACACCTAGGCAATAACTGAGAAACTGTGAAAGACTGTGAGAGATGCTCTCAGAGACGCTGAAAGACTCTGAGAGACTGGAGAGAGACTAAAAATTTTTGTCTAGGGTATGTACGAGATGTCAAAATTGTTTTCTTCTAGGTTAGGCTGGGTAAGGTAAGACGTCGCGTACTTGACTCACATCACTAAATAGATCCCTTTGTAATCATTAAATACTCCATTTATTAGGAGTTTATGAAAATTACTGTATTAACTGCATCGAACGACATATTTTAGCATTAGTTTGTAATTCACTAATAAATTAGAGCTCACTAGTACTGATTCTGAAAACATTTAATATGAAACAAACATATTTAATGTAATATATATTAGAAAGCAAAATTTGAATATTAAAAAATTTAGCAAGTAAACAACAACAAAGGAAANCACGTTGTGAACCTGTTTACTAGCTTGCAATTTATACTTTTTGTTGGCACGATTTCTTTAACATCTTCACGTAATTTTCGATTGAAGTGCGAATTTTGTATTTAATTGAAAGACCTTGGCAATAAAACGATTCAGTTTTTAAATTGTTCATTACATAATTCCTAAGCACCTCATAAGTTTAATGACATCGACGTGATGAGTGTAGAAACAATTTCCTTCTCTTATTAGTAAGTGATTAGAAAAAAACAGCCTTATATTTTAGAATGCGACTGTATCTATTTTATTTATTCATTATTACATTTTCTCTTTTACTAAACCAATATATAGGTAAAGCAAAATTTTCATCGAGCATAAAAATCACACATTTCTGTGTCGGCATTTTTTCTTTTTATGTCGCAGAAGCGAAAATTCATAATTTGGTGAACGTGTGGAATAAGTATTTTCAACCACGTCTATTTGAAAATATCTTCTACTTTTCTGAAGTAGTCCTGTCCTAAAGTCGAACTCTCAAAACCTTTTGAACAAAGCGTGACACCCTTAAAACGCTTTAAATTGCATTTATTGGACTTTTATTACTTTTATTATTTATCTGAAAAGATAGCAGAAGGTGGGTATTTGTACGAATTTTCTTATACCACGTCGTACTTTTCCGTATGTTCGATTTTCAATTAGCCTTTAGTGTATTGCGATCTTTCAACTGAATTAGAAAATCTCAAGTTCACCTCTATCTACTACAAAAGGAAAAATTGGCTTAATGGTGGCTATTGACCATAATTTAGATTTATTTTTTGAACGAGTTTTAATATTATTTATAAAAGAAATTATGAGCGCTGTTCGCACAGGGCAAAGTAGTATTACGTAAATGAAAGTTAGTATCAGCAATTTCTTATGCTGAAGTGTACGATGTGTTGCATACCTATTTACAAACAATTCCTTTAAATTTTAATCATTGATTACTATACGTCTATTAAAAAACCATAATGGCCGACATCAGTGACAATGCGACAACAATTGAAAAAGAATGATGGCCGACAACTGCAACAATTAGAAAAGAATGATGGCCGGCACTACGTCATAGTAGAGCAATAAAAATGGCCACGGGCAGAGGGAAGAACTAGTGTATATATAGAAAATATTATTCTCCAAGAATTCCTAGAAGGAACGGCTTTACAAGCCTATTACAAGGATGTTATAGAACTTAATATTGTCATTATTATCATAAATTTATTAGAATTTTTGCATTACGATCATTTGAAAAAAACCTGCTTCCTATTTGAAAAAAGGGTGCTTATCTACGGGACCTTATATACATTTTCGGAAACAAGCAAATCAGTTAAAAACTCAACCTTTAGCATGCAATATTCGGAAAATATGCCAACCCCATAAATTATTCATTTAATGTAATGAAAGGCAGAACCGTATTACAAAGGGTCCACGAATTTTAGACCTATGCACACACACTTACATTGCAGAGACATATATACATACATAGATGTAGATACGTGTATGTGTATATATGGTAGTGTAAACAATCGTTTCCCCTTTCTCCCGCCACATCAGGTTGTCGACGACGCTTCGACGTCACCCTTGGGGTGATAAACGACCGTCGGAGGGTGGAGGTGAAGGCCTTTGCCGATGTAATTGGTGAAACGTACTTTTCGCAATTTTGTTTGCAATGACATCCGAAATTAACAGACTATTTGTCACTCAGCAGCAAGAAAGACAGTTTTATTATGCGGAAGTCGGGAATTGAGGGATGGGGGGGGGGGTGAAAGTGAAAATACTCCGTCCAAGTTGATAGGAATGTCTCCCTTACAAATGGGAATAATAAAATTATTGTACATTGTAACCAGTTAGGAGAAAAAACAAATCAAAAGTATTGCAATACAAGGCCTACTTGGAGACGAATTACAAACAGAAATAAAGGTAGAGGGGCAGAGAAAGACCTAGATTACATACTGTTGGGATGTTCTGATTTTCAATTTCATCAAGATACAAAACAGTGGAGGTACGTGTCCAATGAGTCTGCAGACTCCATAGAGTTATTAAATATATTGTAGCGAGCACGAGTGTGTTTGTGTGCGATCGGGCACACGTGTTCGTGAACGGCTTATCGATTCTTCATGTGCGCCGTATTTGTAAATGTGTGTGTCGTACCTGCGTTTTGGGAAAGCAGTTAAACAGTTCAAAGAAAAAATAAACTATCCGGATGTTTCCAGAAGGTTTCAGAAAGTAAACAAAAGAGTATTTAAAGGAATAAGACGTACGCCGAGAGGAAAAGAAGAAACAAATTGACCGTTGCAGAAGTGAATCCAAAAGTAAATTGACAGTGATAGCAGTGAAATAAATAGCGCAGTGAATAGTGATATATCAACAGTAATGTAAATAAATAGAATAATTCATAACCTAAGTTTAGTAATAATTTAATAGTGTTTTTAAGTTCTT
>NW_020440431.1:2058-5091 GCF_000699045.2 Agrilus planipennis | reverse complement strand
AAATAACATTATGGTAGACAATGTTAGCAACATTACTTCAATTAAAATCTATATATATAAAAGTCGTTTCAGTTACACTATTTATAACTTAAGAACGGCTAAACTGATTTGGCTGAAAATTGGTGGGGAGGTAGCTTAGAACTAGAATATGGACATATGATGCTTTTTATCCCGTTCCCGTATAAGAAAACGCAACTAACATGGAGTGACAAAATGCAACTGCCAGCAAAACGAAAAATTTATCAGTCAAAACATCAGTCTAGCCGTTCATTTGTTAAAAATGGTATAATAAAACGCAACTGACAGCTAAACGTAATGTTGTCTATGGTTAAGTACTTTTATTTATATTCAGATTTACCTGAAACTTGGCTTTAATGCTTTTTCATATAAAATTAGTGATGTACATACCTATTTTAACATTATACAAAATTCTACCTCCTAAGGAAGCTGAAAGGGGTTTTCAAAGATTGCATGTTTGTTTTTGGTCCGATTTACTTGAAACTGGTTAAAAAATTCAATCTCTGTTGGGGGGGGATGAGTGGTGAAGAGGAGTTGCAATGTTTAAATGGAACATATAATATTTTTGTGGTCACATTTACTTGAAAGTTGGTCTTAATGGTTTCTCATTTAATTTCTGAAAAACCTACATCGACAAGTTAAAAAAATCAATATCCAAAGGGGGCGGTAAAAAGGTGTTGCAATTTTTATTTGGGACATACCTTATTTGTGGTTGAATTTACTTCAAACTTAGTATATATGCTGTTTGATATTATTAATCAAATGAAAAGAGGTTGCAACGTTTCCATGGGGCACATTTTATTTGTACTCGGATATACTCAAAGATTGCTTATTGTAGAAATTAAGCAAATACGTGTTTTGGCAATTTTTAAAAATCAACCCTTAAGGGTGAAATGTTGTTGCTACGTTTGTATTTGAAATCTGAGATTTCGACATTACATAAAATTAAAACGTTGTAAGGGTGAATTGGGAGTTAAAAGGTTTTATGGAGAAACAAGTTTAATTTCTGCGAGCAAAGCCGTCGGGAAAAGCTAATAATCTATAAGGAACAAACAGTAATACACATTTTATTAATACTTTACTGGAAAGCAAAAGGAATAGCAGCATTATCCTCAAGATGAATCAAGTATTTTAATTATTTTTTTGATATCTTCTACTAAATTCTGCAGAGTTTGGGCGTGTTCCTGTCCATAAAAACCATACACGGGACCCAATTAATGACCTCTTCTCGGTGAAGAGCACCGGCTGCGTTTGTTCCATTGTTTGCCGACATGTTAGCGTTAGAGAAGGCCATAATATGTGTTTTATATGTGTATGTGTTTGAAACACAGAGGCGACTTTGATGTTTACCCTTTACGGACTACCAGACGCTAAATTGCATTATCAATTACGTCGCATTATATAAGAAAGGGAAACAGTTTCGCAACAACGCAACGCATCGTTTGAATATATTCGCATCTAAAGTTTACAGAGTGCTTCAGAAATGTGCACAACTTGAATAAACGCTCACAATGCGCCATTACATCATGATGGATCATGAAAGATATTTATACTTGGATTATTATTATTATCACGTCAAGGACCCTTGAAAACAAATTAAATGCAATAACACACTAGACCGGAAAGATATGTTAGCTTTAGAAGTAAATATTCACTGGAATTTCGTCATGGGGAATTTCAATGCGAACAAGGGAGTACGTTTTCAAGTGATTTCTGCAAAAAAACTTTAACTTATCTTGTGTCCAGTCATGGGGTTTGTCTTCAGTACATGCACTGTTTTAATCCACAGTACTTTGATAGGAGGGTTACGTTACAAACTTACATAGCTTCAGATCTTTGATTAAAATTGTCTGGATTCAATTTCATGTTGATCCACAAGACAGAGAATAGAAGACTGTGGTAATCAATTTATCGCAGTAGAATCTACTGACGCATCAGCATCACCGTGACTACCGCTTGTACATAAAAAGTAGACGAACNCATTCATAAATCTTAAATATTAAAATAAATAGTTATAAAGTTATTTAAGATAATAGATGAAAATTTATGATTCCCTTATAGAACCACTCCTGGGTCTGCCCGTTTTTCTCATCTAACTTTTTGTTTAAAATGTCCTGATAAAACTAATTTCATTATCAATTCACATAGCTACACTATTATTGTCATTTTCAAATTAAAACATATTTACCTATTTGTTTTGTGGCGGACGGACGGTATGAAAGTGAAAATAGAAGTAGGTATCTACTTTACTGACTCATTAAAAATATTAAAAATCGTTTCCACTTGTGGAAACCAGTGAAAGATGTTAGGTATTGCGCATAAATCATGGGGGTCTGTAGAAAGATCGTCGACGACAATATAAAACTAATTTTTCTGTCCATCGGTAACGGTGTGTCTTTCTGGATAAAGGAAGGTACCCTGTGCCCTTTTCTATACTCCTGAAAATGTGTATAAAAAATTTCTTGATAGGTTTTACCCGCCACTTCACTCGCGTTGACGTCTGAAATACAGTAATACCTCGAGATACAAGTTTAATTCGTTCCGTAACCTTGCTCGTATGTCAATTTGCTCGTATCTCAAAGCAATTTTCCCCATTAAAATTAATTGAAATACCATTAATCCGTTCCAGCCTCAAAAATGCTACCCCCAATTGTTTTTGTTACGTATTTTTAAATAAGACTTCCTCGAAACCCATTTCTTGTAGAACCCCCGAATGCTGCTGCGACGACTGTAACTCTTGTAATTCCTCGGTCGTCAATTCCTGAGAGTGCTCCTCGACGAGCTCGTTCACGTCTCTCTCATCCATCACCAGGTTCATGGATTTTCCCAGAGACACTCCACTGAATCCTTCGAAGGTCCTTTCGGCTACAGACCCAGGCCACAGCTTCTTCCATGCAGAGGTCAAGGTCCTCGTTGTAACACTCAGCCAGGCCTGAACAATAATTCTGAGGCATATCACGATGTTAAAGTGGTCCTTCCAGTACTCTCGAAGGGTGAGGTTTGTGTTCTCTGTCA
>NW_020440431.1:0-1909 GCF_000699045.2 Agrilus planipennis | reverse complement strand
ATAAAGCTTTTTACACCCCTGTCCTTTGTGGCATAATGTAACAATTTGTTGGCCCCCTACGCCTCTTACAGTGTGACGTAATTTAGAGATGGCTCCTAATGCTGGAATGACAAGAGCCTAGAAATGACATGCATTTGCTGAATAAGAAAGACGAGGATGGACGACTGCCAGTTTTAAAACAATTTACACTTTATGCATTAATGATTTGAGTACTACTAACTTATGACGTCACTACAATTGCGTTTGAGACAAAATTTACGTTATATACGTAATATTGGAATAGGTCTGTCAGAACCGCACGGAAAAAAAATATTGATTGATCCTATAAATACGAAAATAGCACCAATATATGTACAAAACAGTTTTCCTGATACAGACGCCGTTCGATAACATATAGGTAAAATATGTGAAACCCATAAGAATAATTCCGACAGCTATCGCACATTCAGCGACATCGGTAATAAGCATGACTTTAAATCTGGAAGATTCCCTTTTTTATTTTGAGTTACGGAACTCTATTTACTTATTACTAAAAACTTAATTTGTACTTCTTATTAAACACGGGAAGTCCACGTTCGTGTATAAAAGTTTCCCAAAATTGAGAAAGAAATTTTTCAGGCCTTCTTCGTTTATAGGTAAGCCACTGAAATTTTATTGTAGTGTTTGTTATAATTAATCAAATATATGACTCTATTTAACCTCTTATTAGAACAGATTCGTTAAAGGAAGGTATTCATTATTATGCAATTATGTATTTCATTTCCATTTATCGATGGTGATTTAATACGTCAAGTTACTTATTGAAATATGTAGTTTTATTAAGAGATATCACAATTAAAATTTCTCCAATTTCCTAATTAGTACTTCTGCTAGAAAGTTGTTCTATTAAATGTTTCTGCTTCTATTTTATGCAAAATATAAATGTCCATATGGTTTTTAACAAACTTAAAACGATTTAGTTTTCAGTGGAAATATCCATAGAATAAAAAACAAATCATTTGATAACATTCCTATCAAAATTTTCTGAAAATGTACATATAATTACCCCTATTTATACGAAGGTGGATCAATTTTAATTCTTTGTAATTTTGCATCTAGTTAACACCAACACCCTCGAAAGCTTGCTTCTTGTTTCAGAAACACCCTGTTATTCATGTTATTTGACACGAAAGATTTTGGCTATGGCCCTAGATTTTTATTTTCATAATATACAAAAGACACGAAACGTATCAATGTTGTGTTTTTTAAATAGAACGCCCTATATATTTTTACATTTTTGGATTCTATGATCAAAATAACACGGAGTTTCATTAAGATTTACCTTACCTAAACCTTAAACATTTAGAAATATTATGAATTTTGTAAAATGCAGTATCAATTTTAACTCTTAAATTCTCAACATGTATTGTCGCTTTTAAAACCAAATTTGAAATGAAACTTGCTAATTGATTAAGTTTTGCATCGCAATTGTGAAAAATTGACTAACGTATACAGGGTCCCAGAATTAATATTAAATTAATACTCTGCACTGACCTATGACACTGACACATTGATCTACTTCAAATGACTTCGACTGTCTACATACATACGTAATACGGGTCTACAACAAAGAACTACTACAGGCTGGCTGTTAACATAAACATCGTCAATCACACTTAATTTAATCTAGCAAATAACAGACAATACATGAGTACAAAAATACAATGGAAATATAACACGGATGATGCTACGTAGCAGCTGCGCCATCCTATACCAGACCCTTGCCTGTACTTTCATGTACGTTTTTCTCGAAACATGTACCCTTCCTCGAATGAGTAAAGTAACCCTTATTTAACTCAGAGCCGGGCAAATTTTAACTTAGTAGGAGCCGCTATCTGAGGTTAGTTTGGGTCACTCCATACCCTTCAAT
>NW_020440430.1:0-5086 GCF_000699045.2 Agrilus planipennis | reverse complement strand
TATTGAATATGAGCAAGAAAAAACTTCTTTGTGTCAATTTGTTAGTCTAGTGAATTTATAAAAACAAAGCAATAAAAAAAGCAAATCCAAAATGGTAATTTTAAAAATCTATGAGCTTGCTGCTGCTATCTGATGGTTGTAGAAAGAAATACGTTCTGTAAAGAACAGATTTCTACAACGAAATGGATATATCATAAGTGAAGATATTTACCACTAGATGTTGCATGAATTTCAATTTTGTACATTTTGTATATTTTAGTTTCTATACTTCTTCAGATGTCGCTGTATGTTCCTTTTTAACAGTTCCAACATTTATTTAAAAACAGGAAAAAGGCTAAACCTTCAATATGCTAAACCTGTAGCATTAAAAGCTTAGCAGTAGAAATCTTGTTTGTAACTTATACTCTTGAATTTGTTTACTATTACCAAAAACAGAGGATAATTTGTTACTGATAAAATATTTATCGTTTCACCTCACTATCTAGGTAGTTATTTGATTTCAGTATTATTGAAAAGTATTACATTGAAAATAGGATTTCTAAATATTAAACAAAAACAAAATATCGTTTTTAATTGTTAATTTAATAAGAAACTAACACAAACATGTTACGAGAATGACCTAAATAAATATGTACAATGGATAAACATATTTACTTTCTTCGTGTTTATTATGTACGGTATTTAAAAGTGGGTACATATTCTTTTTAGGGTTCGCTGTACGTCTGTCTGTCTATCTGTATGTCACAGTGGATTATCTCGGCAACTTTAATCTTCTTTCTCAGCTATTAGCGACTTATTAAATTGCCATGGTTACTCACAAAGATTTTGTAAATAGTTTTTTGATTATTGCTAAGGGAATCCTAACTGGGAGATCGAAATTGAAAAGTAGATCAGAGTGGAATGGGTGGGACAAGGGATGAGACCCCTAGCTGCCGTAAAGATGACAAACTAAGCCATAAGTACTGTGTAATCTCATTTAAAAAATCTGACCGTCCCTACTACCAGCGTTTCTATACATCCTTGCCGTATAAATTATTAATTAATTATAAAAAACAGCATAATTCATGCAAAAAAACATCAATTTATTAAAGAACTTTTCTTTGGGACAGCTGGTACTCAGAACAAAAATTTTAAACTACAGCTACCAGATTTAGTAGCATTTGCGTAACAGTACCAACTGGGGATGTAGTTTTTTAATGCCCGACATACCGGAAACTTCCCCTTCGTCCAGTTAGATGTAAGCACAGGTAATAATATTCGCAATGTGACATTGACATGCGGATGTATGCATGTCTTTGACATTTTTTTCGTTAATTTTCTGTACACTGCTTAGGAATCCCCAAAAATATAGATATAAATCTTTTTAGTTTACTCTTTACTTTCGACTTCAGAAATTTTGCTTCGCTTTGTGATATTCACCGTTACCTTTTTACTTTAAAGTAAAGAGGTACTTCACGCACCCACAGTTGCGCCGCGTGGGCGATAGCCCATTTAGCCCATACATAAGTGCTCCACTATTTGGTAAAGTATCCAACAAGGACCTTCAGTTCACGTATCTATCAAAATCGCATTATACTGATTATAAGTACCAATAACAATGATTGTTGAATTTGAAAGGATTGGACGCTACATGCGCAAAACAAATTTATGCATTGCGATTATAGCGACGCAATTTTCAAATGGAAAACAAACGCATTAATTTTCTTTATAAGCGCAAAGTTGTACACAATGGATTTTTCCATCAAACAAACACACAAAACTTATTCGTATCATTATTATTATCTAATGCGTATCTAATGCGTACAAACATATGGTTGATCTTGAACGGTTCCACCGCGTCTATCAAAGTGTCGCCAACAAACATATAAATTAATTATTGCGAAACTGCGAGAACGTCGGTGTGTCCGTCAGTTCCAAGAACCCGAATGATTAAAACAATAATTACGTCAATGGCTCATTAAAACTAGCGCGGAATCCCTTTTACTTGTGTTTAACAACGGTGTTGTCAAACGTTATCAATTTTAGCTTTCATCAAATAGCAATGAACCAACAAGACAATCATTTCTGGTTTCAATTCTTTTATCGCTCGGACTAAATCATTAATTCTACGTCACCATCTGCGTGCGTGTTTTTATGATATCGTAATATTATTATCTTTTGTACAATGAGGAAATTTAAAACAGCAGATACTTTTACTTCGACTTAAGTCAACTTTTGTGACTCGCCGATCATTGGACGACATGCAAAAGGTTACGACTTGGCATTGTCGACGCGATTTAATGTTGTTTATGCATCACTTATAAAATAAAGGATGGACTACAACTACATTATCTGTGGACTACATTTCGTTTGTGTCTCAGCAGACTGATCGTCACAGAGTCAGCAGTAACAAGGCAGCAGTTTTGTTGCAGTCGGTTGTTCCGTACGGCGACGCGAGCTAGTCAAGTGACTTAAGTCAGTTTCGGGTACCTGGTGTTTATCCAGTCGTCGAATTATTGCTCCAGAAGCAACGAAAACCAAATAGACTTGTTCACCTGGAAAAATATTCTGACAAAAGGAGACTGGTATGAGGTGAGTGTCTTCTTTGTTATTATTTTCTCATACTATATCGCATTATTGTTTTTGTCTCAATGCCAACGTGCTTCCCACACTGAACAATGTAAAGTTTTTGATGGTTAAATCGCGAAATGAGTAAATTTATTGTTCATTGCATGGAACTTGTTGCACTTACATATGTATGACGAATGTAGAACACCAATGTGTCGATTAGTTATACATGAAAGTCCTAAGTCATCAAAATGTTTTGCATTTATTCACAAGTCCAGTTTTTTCCAGTCCGTTAAGCCTAACGAAGCTAAAACTTTCGGATATGGCCGAAGTAGTACAATGATCGATTTTGGAGACTTGAATTCAAATTGAAAATATTTTAGATACATTTATGGGTCCTATACAATTCGTAAAATGAACAATTACGTTCGGATATACTTAAAATAGTTATAATGCAACAAATTAAAGTAAATATAGGTTTGTTTTGACAAGGCTACAATTAAAATGGTGACTAGTTATATAATTTATCAGTTGAAAACAATTCATGTTTATATCCTCCTCTTAATGTGCAGGCAATTTTGCTCACACTGCGATCTTGCTCTTTATTAACTTGCAGATTTTTTAATTATTAATTTCTGCATTTGCAAACAAATGGTTACGCTTACAATTGAACAGACCTGTTGTAGTATATTTATCAAAGTCAAGCAGACTTTGATCTCGTAGATATAATTAATAGTAATTGTTACCCTTATGCACACAATTACATTTGAGTNGTCGAAAATTTACGAGCGGTTTTTTATTTTCAATATTTTCGCTGATGTTTGCCTCATGGAAGTTGAACGGTCATTATTTCATAACGCACTCAAATAATGTTGGTACCACTCTATTCTACGTACATTTTTACATACTTTTCGACTTTTGTAGAGCCCAAAATGATAGATTAACAGGTCGAAAATTTACGAGCGGTTTTTTATTTTCAATATTTTCGCTGATGTTTGCCTCATGGAAGTTGAACGGTCATTATTTCATAACGCACTCAAATAATGTTGGTACCACTCTATTCTACGTACATTTTTACATACTTTTCGACTTTTGTAGAGCCCAAAATGATAGATTAACAGGTCGAAAATTTACGAGCGGTTTTTTATTTTCAATATTTTCGCTGATGTTTGCCTCATGGAAGTTGAACGGTCATTATTTCATAACGCACTCAAATAATGTTGGTACCACTCTATTCTACGTACATTTTTACATACTTTTCGACTTTTGTAGAGCCCAAAATGATAGATTAACAGGTCGAAAATTTACGAGCGGTTTTTTATTTTCAATATTTTCGCTGATGTTTGCCTCATGGAAGTTGAACGGTCATTATTTCATAACGCACTCAAATAATGTTGGTACCACTCTATTCTACGTACATTTTTACATACTTTTCGACTTTTGTAGAGCCCAAAATGATAGATTAACAGGTCGAAAATTTACGAGCGGTTTTTTATTTTCAATATTTTCGCTGATGTTTGCCTCATGGAAGTTGAACGGTCATTATTTCATAACGCACTCAAATAATGTTGGTACCACTCTATTCTACGTACATTTTTACATACTTTTCGACTTTTGTAGAGCCCAAAATGATAGATTAACAGGTCGAAAATTTACGAGCGGTTTTTTATTTTCAATATTTTCGCTGATGTTTGCCTCATGGAAGTTGAACGGTCATTATTTCATAACGCACTCAAATAATGTTGGTACCACTCTATTCTACGTACATTTTTACATACTTTTCGACTTTTGTAGAGCCCAAAATGATAGATTAACAGGTCGAAAATTTACGAGCGGTTTTTTATTTTCAATATTTTCGCTGATGTTTGCCTCATGGAAGTTGAACGGTCATTATTTCATAACGCACTCAAATAATGTTGGTACCACTCTATTCTACGTACATTTTTACATACTTTTCGACTTTTGTAGAGCCCAAAATGATAGATTAACAGGTCGAAAATTTACGAGCGGTTTTTTATTTTCAATATTTTCGCTGATGTTTGCCTCATGGAAGTTGAACGGTCATTATTTCATAACGCACTCAAATAATGTTGGTACCACTCTATTCTACGTACATTTTTACATACTTTTCGACTTTTGTAGAGCCCAAAATGATAGATTAACAGGTCGAAAATTTACGAGCGGTTTTTTATTTTCAGTATTTTCGCTGATGTTTGCCTCATGGAAGTTGAACGGTCATTATTTCATAACGCACTCAAATAATGTTGTACCACTCTATTCTACGAACATTTTTACATACTTTTCGACTTTTGTAGAGCCCAAAATGATAGATTAACAGGTCGAAACTTTACGAGCGGTTTTTTATTTTCAGTATTTTCGCTGATGTTTGCCTCATGGCAGTTGAACGGTCATTATTTCATAACGCACTCAAATAATGTTGGTACCACTCGATTCTACGTACATCTTTATCCACTTTTTGTCTTTTGTAGAGCCCAAAATAGTAGATTAAAAGGTCGAAAATTTACGAGCGCTTTTTTAT